>NC_091348.1:6387387-6539887 GCF_038502225.1 Cherax quadricarinatus
TCATCACTGTACCAAGATTTTCACAAAAAAAAAAAAAAAAAACTCTATGACACCTACCACCACACACACACCCCCCAACACCCCAATTTTTCTAATTTTTACCCTTTTTAGTTCATTAAAGTTAAATAAAGGGGCACACTACATCGGAAAAAGTCCCAACAACAACCCTTCTTATAACATCTTTTTGGTATCTTTAGTAAACACCCCATCTCAACCACCCAGAACATTTCAAAACACTATTTGAGTACTCCCAATTACACCATGATTACTACTAAAACACCACTGATTCAATCAAAAACCCTTCCCACAACCTTCCCAAACATAAGAACACCTTAAACACTCTTGAACCTTTCAAACACCTTTGAACATTTCCAATCAACACTGAAACACTTCCAAAAAAACACAATTTAGGTACTCCCCATTACACCACTGAATACTACTAAAACACCCTGAATTCATCAAAACACCCTTCACACCTAAAACACCTGAACATATTCAAACACCTTTGAACCTTCAAAAACACCTTTGAACATTTCCAATCACACTGAAACACTTCCAAAAAAAAACACAATAGTACTCCCAATACCACTAGAATACTACTAAAACACCGCTGATTCAATCAAAACACCCTTAGCACCTTCAAAACACCTTTGACACCTTTGAACACCTTCAAAAAAAACAACATTTGAACACCTCAAAACACCTTGAACACCTTTGAACACCTTCAAAAAAACAACATTTGGAACACACTACACAACCTGGACACCTTTGGACATCCAGACAACACTGAAACACTAAAAAACACCATAGGTACTCCCAAATACCACCTGAATACCTAAAACACCACTGAATACCTCAAACACCACCAAAATCACCATAAACTAAGATCAACACCCACATCCCCAACACCTCCACAACCCACCCATTTTTTTCTCGTTTATCTAATTTCATCAGAAAGTCCCACCACCCCCCTTTTTTTCTCATTTTACCCTTTTAGTTCATTAAAGTTAATAAGGGGAACACTACATCAGAAAAGTCCCAACAACAACCCACTTATAACATTTTTTCATATCTCTGGTTTACAACAACCCACCCCTAACACCCACATCCCACCCCATAGAACATTTCCAAAACACTATTTGAGTACTCCCCAATTACACCACATTACTATAAAACACCGCTGAATTCAATCAAACACCCTTCAACACCTTCACACCCTTGAACACCTTAAACACTCTTGAACCTTTTCAAAACACCCTTTGAACATTCCAATCAACACTGAAACACTTCCAAAACACCATTTGGGATACTCCCAGTAACCACTGATTACCTACTAACACCGCTGATTCAATCAAAACACCCTTCAACACCTTCAAACATGAACACCTCAAACACCTTCAACACCCTTAAACACCTTTGACATCAAAACACCTTTGAACACATTCAAAACATCTCATAATCTTTGAACACTCAAAACACCTTTAGATAACCTCAAACACCATGACACCTTAAAAACCATGAACACCCTGATCACCTTCAAAAAAAACAACATTTGAACACCTCAAAACACCTTTGAACACCTTTGAACATTTCCAAACAACACTAGAAACACTTAAAAACACCATTTGAGTACTCCCAAATACACCACTGAATACTAAAACTTCCACTAGAAACCTCAAACACCCAAAATCACCATAAACTAAGATCAACACCCACCCACCCACCCACCCAACCAACCCCAACACCCACAATTTTTTTCTCGTTTTATCTAATTTCAATGAGTCACAACACCCACCCCCATTTTTTCTCGTTTAACCCTTTTAGTTCATTAAAGTTAATAAAGGGGCCACTACATCAGAAAAAGTCACAAAACAACCCTATAACGGTCTTTTCGGTATCTCTGGCACAAACAACAACCCACCCATCCCACATCATCCCACATCCCCCACACACACAGACACACACCAACCACCTCCTAGCCTAACCTCTCTAACCCTAACTAAGCCTAACCTAACCTAACCTAACCTAAGCATCCTAACCTGGCCTAACCTAACCTACCTTAACCCAACATCCTAACCTAACCTAACCTGGCCTAACCTAACCTAACCCAACCTAAGCCTACCTAAAGACCTGCCTAAACTGGCCTTTTTAACAACCCTGGCCTAGCCTAGCCTAACTGGAACCCTTCCTTCGCCTACCTAGGCCTCCTGGGCCTAACCCTTGGCCCACCTAGCCTAACACAACCTAACACAACCTAACCTCCTTCTTAACCTTTTCTTTTAACCTGCCAAGAACCTATCCTAACCTAGCCCTAAAATATATTTGAACACTTCATATTAAGTACTCCAGAATTACTTTGAACGACTCCGTGGGAATCCAAATTAGTTTAAACTTTTATCGTAAATCGAACATTATTTTTTCTTGTTGGTAAACACTCAATGGTATATTTACTCGATTTGTTGAAACACTATCCTCGCTCTGAGAGACTCATTGTGGGTCACCCCAACACATGGTGTAATGCATTCACACCCAAGGTAGAACATAACACCTGCGTCAACTCCAGGACAGACAGGCGCCATGTATGGCAGGTAACATCCAGGTAGAAAATCATCTCCAGACCAATTCTATCTAACCTAACCCTTCCTAACCTAATTCCTAACCTAACCTAAGGCCTCACCTAACAGACCTAACCTCTCCATCAATCACCTCTATCCTAACCTAACCTTCCTTCTTGCCCTCTCCATCACACCTCTGTCTAACCCCTGGCCAACCTAATCCTAACCTAACCTTAACTCCATCAAACACCTCGGATACTACCTAAGCAGCTTCCTTAACCCAAGCCTTGCTAGACCTAACCTAACCTAACCTAGCCTATCCTAACCTGTCCCCCCTTCCTTCCAACCTATCTAAGCTTAACTAAACCAAACCAGCTAACTTAATTCCTAAGCTAACCTAAGGCCTAAGCTTATCCCTAACCCTAACCCCTATCCTAACCTAACCCTAAACACTGACTAACTGGACCAACTCCTAGACCACTGATCTTCTTTAAAATGCTCTGCATCATTTGACACCTTCAAAAAAAACACCACAACCTCCGAATATACAGCCTACTGATTACTCCGTCACCTGGAATACTACCAATCCGTCAAATCAGAAACTAGTTTAACATCACCCATCAACATCCATGAAATCCCTAAATCCTATAACCAGAACTCCCTCCCCATTGGCGCATAAAAAAAAGCATGAACACAAACCCTAATACTTAAACACTTAAGTACTATCACCATCAACTGAAAACATATCTTATACACACAAATAATAAGACAATCACCAACTACAATCACCCATGTTCATACCTCCAAAATCCACTAATATACAGAAAACAATCATTTTTATATACACCACACACACACACAAAAAAAAATCATATTTGACAATATCTAGCGCCTCACCGCACCAACCACACGATGTCTCACTCACAGGACCGACAGGCTCACCTCAGGTGAACTCCAGTTGTTGAGGTGGTTGAGTCTTATCACACCTAACCCCCTTCCAACCTTTTGTACCCCTACATTATCTGAAACACTATATCCAAGACGATTACCAGATTTTCAGTCCCCAACACCAAGATCAAGCACATTTTTATAATTTTCACAAAATCCGATCAGAATTCCATTCATTTTCCGTCATCCACCAACACTAATCAACCAAGATCTTAAAATCTGAATCATGCATCTACTACTATGACTGAAAACTTTTTTTAAACATTCTAAAATAAGACATACAATACCATACTTCAACATCTATAACATAACATGAGCATATAACTATCACTATCACAAAAAATAATACACAAACACCCCACATATTCCATTTTCAATTTGGAAATTTAAGACATGAGACATACACCCATCTAAGACATTACCTCCAACCTAGACATACACATCACCCCTAAAACTGTTCCTTATTCCATTCCGTATATCTCCTGACTGTTTTCCCCGACGGTTCCATCACGACTAGGGGACCAGAGAACCATCACCACCTCCACACCACCTATACCACTCTGGCTCCTGCATCGTGGTGGATCCGTCAGGTTAAACGGCTCAAGAGATATGGGAATAAGGAAAGGAAGGTATTGTGTATGTCTGATTGGAGTGATATTTATTTATGTCTCATGTTTTATTAGTATATAGTGGTTGTTATATTTTTGTGATATGTGTATGTTATGAGCCAATATTAATATTGTGTATAATGTATGATATATCATAATCATATAATACGATACATAATATATATCTTAGTATAGTATGATTATGATGTGCCGTATGTAAGTATAATCATGTATAATAATATATTATGTATTTGATCTTTTATGGGATATATGTCATTAAGATATAATCTTAGTATTAGGTACAAATTGAGAAAGAATATACCAACCACCAAGTAATGAAATGTGTCACTGAGTATACATGTTGTTAGTATATATATCGTATATATTGTAATATATTTAATATTATATGTATATATTTTAGTAATATTTATAGTATTATGGTGTGTTATAATATATGTGTATATAGTATATTTTCCGGTATATATATTTGCATGATGTGTTCATCATATATGAGAATTAAATGTTGAGGGCTATAAGGAATGGTTGATATTATCTCTTATTATATATAATGTGTTTATGTATCAATAGTATGGATATTATATGATAATGTATGTTCAATGTTAAACGTCAGTATTCAGGCAATCCAATGTATGGGGAGAACATTGGGGAGAACAAGAATGCGGGCCATTAACCCTAAGTATATTAGTAAAAGGGCAAGAAAATTAGAAAAGAAAAGAACAATTAGAATATAGACCCAATTTTATTCTAATAAATGAGGAAATTAAGACCAAATTATTCATGTTAATGAATTAGGAAATAGAAACTAGAAGATAATTAAATGAATAAAAGTGTAATAGGTATATTGGAATTAGGAATAGAAATAGTGATAAAAACCAGGGAATTCGGCCAAATGAGAACTAAGTATATAAGAATATTGGGAATTTTCAATTTCTGAAAAAAAATATCTACCTTATGTATTATAGCCCTGTCTGTCAGGTGACTGCAGATGTTATGTTTACCTTGGAGTGTGGTGGCATCCATGTGTTAGTGACCCTTAATAATCCAGGCTGAGGTCAATCTATTCGATCGTAATTTTCTGCCTGATGTGTTTTACCAACAAGAAAAATAATGTTCGATATATTTCAAAACTAATTAAATATCCAAAAAATAGGTCATCACTGGTTCTATATTAATGTTATATTATATAGGTATATAACTAAAAAAATAGTAACCATTCTTAGAACCAAAATTATTATAAGAACAAATTAAGTATTAAATAGGATAGAATTAGGTAAATAGGGTTAATTAATATTAATTAGAAATTAAATTAAATTATAAATAAATTAGGTAGGACAAGGGTGGAATTAAATTATTAGGAATTAAATTATATTAGAATATAAGATAAAAGAAAAGTAGTTAATAAATTATAGATAAGGGCCAAATGATAATAATATAAGGGGTAGAATTAGAACAAGATTGGATGGGATTATTAATAAGATATATGGGTATATGTCTTGTGTTGATGAGATGTAATAATGAATAATGGTATAAAAAAGACTGATATATATGATTGTGACTTTACAATATAATAATATCTAATAAAAAAAATTATAAAAAAAACAATAATTGTGTTTATGGCTTGATATAAACAAAAAAAACACCAATATATTGTGATTGTAAGTGTAAGTATTTTGTGGGCTAATATAAGTAAATTCTAGTATGTTAATTATTATTATTTCCGAATATAAATGTAAAACTTTAGGTATTTCATGACATTTGAAATTTAAAATCATTTTAATAATTTCCAAATATTGAAGAATCATGTTAAGTATTTTGAAAGGTATTTAAAAGTATTTGGTATTCAAGTATTTAAGTAATTCATTTATGAAAGTATTTGAAATGTTTCAAGTATTTTAGTATTCATTTTGTTTGAAAGATTATAGTAATTTCAGGAAGTAAAGTCAGTATTTTAATTGTAACGTAGTAATTGTAATAGGATCTCAATGTATTTTTAAGAAGATCAAATGTTGAGAGAAAATATTCAATTTTTTAGTATTCAAAATGAACCAACTTGAATATTAAGAAAGTGTTGAAAAAATATTTGAATCGCGTTTTTATGTATCCAATGTTTATTGGAAATACTCCAATAGTATTTTAATTCATAAGTACTATAATGTATGACCAAAGTGATTGTCAACACCAGTTTTATAATGGATTTGGGCTTTCTGATAGTAATTGTCTTTTCTGAAAGAGCAGAATAAAAGCCTGAATAAGTATTCTTGTTCTTTATCTAGTATAAATGAAAAAAGCTGTGAGATTAAAGGTGCAATTGAATGAGGTAAGAAATGTTGTCTTATATAATGTTTTTAGTAATATGATATTGTAATTCAGGGTATTTTAATCGTATGCTATTAAGAAGTACTAAGTAATTTTTTGGAAATCCTTCAGTTTGTTTGAAAATGTTCAAAAGGTATTCAAGGTATTTTGGAAGTGTGTTCAAATTTTTTTGAAAGTGTTCAAGGTATTCAAATGTTGTTGAAGGTATTTTTGATTGAATTGCGGTGATGATAAAGTAATTTGTAAGTACTCAAGATTGTTTTTAGAAGTATTTCATGTTGAATATTCAAAGTATTTTTGAAAAGTATTCAAGAATGTTTTGAAGGTATTCCAAGTATTGAAAGGTGTTGAAAAGGTTATTGAATTCATAAGTGTATTCATAGGTAGAGTGGATACTCAAATATGTTTGAATAATTCGTGGGAATGTTGTGGGATGTGGGTGTTGTTGTCGAACTAGAGATACCGAAAAGATGTTATATTGGGTTGTTGTTGGGACTTTTTCTGATGGTATATATAACTTTAGAACTAAGGGTTAAACAGAAAAATTGGTGGTTGTTGGGGTGGGGTGTGTGTGCGTTGTGTTGGGTGTCATAGGTTTTTTTTTTTGTGAATCTTGGTTTCAGTATCTTTTCTCCTATATATTTATCTATCCTTATAGGATATTATCATATTCCGAGTGTTTTGAAGGTGTTCAGTGTGTTTATGAGTATCTGATTATATTGATACTTTAGGGTATTCAAAATCCAAAGTGTTTGAGTTAGTTTTTGTGACTTTTTTCCAGTGTATTGTGTCCCTGTACTTGAACAAAAGAGGGTAAAAACGAGAAAATGCCTAGTCTGGAGACTGAGGGGATGAGTTGTAATTTAATGAAAATGTGTAGGTGCAGATAAATTAGAGATGTCAAATCTTATTTGGGAGTACTCAAATAGTGTTTTGGAAATGTTCAAAGGTGTTTTGAGTGTGTTCAAATGTTGTTTTTGAGAGTGTTCAAGGGTGTTTTGAAGGTGATCAAGGGTGTTTTGAAGGTGTTCAAAGGTGTTTTGAGGTTATTCAAAGGTGTTTTGAAGGTGTTCAAGGGTGTTTATGTGAGTATTCAAAGGTGTTTTTTGAAGGTGTACAAATGATTAAGAGAGTACTTATGAAGGTGTTCAAATGATGTGCAAGAGTACTTATGAAGGTGTTCTGGGAGTATTCAGAGGTGATTTTGGGGGTGTTCGAATGATGTTTTTGTGAGTATTCAAATGATTTATGAGTGTTTTGAAGATGTTCAAAGTAAAAGTGCGTATTTAACTTCGTAATATGTAAAATTGTGAGTAGTGAATTTAACGAAAAGTGGATGTAAGCGATGTGGTGACTTTCTGATGCATGTGTCCCCTTATTAACTTTAATGAACTAAAAGGGTTAAAACGAGAAAAATTGGGGTTATGAGTGAAAATTGTGAGGTGATGGTTGGAGTGTGAGGGTTTGGGAGGTTACTTCGTGGGGAGTGACCTGAGATGAAATAGTTAAAAAATGTCTAGACTTGTGTTGTAAAGAAATTGTGGGTATTAACGAAAAAAATGTGTCTTTCTGATGATGAAAATGTTTTCCCTATGATGTAGGTACTATATCCCCTTATTAACTTGAATGAACTAAAAGGATCGACAAAGATTCAGCCTGTGTGCGCGTGACGTCACTGCTATGTCCCCTTATTAATTAAAAGGGTATACAAGATTCAACCTGTGTGCTGGGTCAACACGTGACGTCACTGACCGCCGAGTAAACACCCTTCATTAGACCTGTAGTAAGCATGCCCCCATAGGAGGAGTTCATTTGAATGCTTATACCCAGAGGGGGGATTCCAAAAACTTGATCCGAGGAATTTCGAAAACCCCATAGGGGGGAATCCAAAAAACTTGATCCGAGGAGATGGAGACTTTCGAAACCCCCATAGGGGGGAATCCAAAAACTTGGTAATATCGAGAAATTTTGGGGTGGGGGTGAAAGTGGGAGGGGGGATCCGAGGAGATCATAAGAATTTCGAAAACCCCCATAGGGGGGAATCCAAAAAACTTGATCCGAGGAGATGGAGAATTTCGAAACCCCCATAGGGGGGAATCCAAAAACTTGGTAATATTGAGAAATTTTGGGATGGGGGTGAAAGTGAGAGGGGGAACCTCAAAAATTTGATCCGAGGAGATGGAGAATTTCGAAAAAAACCCCAGAGGGGGGAATGCAAAAACTTGGTAATATTGAGAAATTTTTTGGGGATGGGGGGTGGAAGGAGGGGCAATCCAAAAAACCTTGATCCAAGGAGATGGAGAATTTCGAAAACCCCATAGGAGGGAATCCAAAAACTTGGTATTATCGAGAAAAATTTGAGGTTGGGGGGTGGGTGAAAGTGGGAGGGGTAATCCAAAAATTTGATCCAAGGTGATCATAAGAAATTCAAAACCCCCATAGGGGGGGGGGAATCCAAAAACTTGTATTATCGAGAAATTTTTGGGATTGGGGGGGGTGAAAGTGGGAGGGGGAACCTTAAAAATTTGATCTGAGGAGATGGAGAATTTCGAAAACCCCCATAGGGGGGAATGCAAAAACTTGTAATATCGAGAAATTTTGGGATGGGGGTGAAAGTGGGAGGGGTAATCCAAAAATTTGATCCAAGGAGATGGAGAATTTCGAAAACCCCATAGGGGGGGATCCAAAAAACTTGATCCGAGGAGATGGAGTCATGGTATTGTCGAGAAAATTTGGGGTGAAAGGAGGGGTACCCAAAAAAAACTTGATCCAAGGAGATGGAGAATTTGATTTCGAGAAATTGTTTGGGGATGGGGGTGAAAGGAGGGGTACCCAAAAAATTTGATCTGAGGAGATGGAGAATTTCGAAAAACCCCATAGGGGGGAATCCAAAAACCTTGATCCGAGGAGATGGAGAGCATAAGAAAATGAAATTCAAAAAAAATTCGAAAAAAATCGGAAAAAAATTCGAGGCGCGGGGGCGATCCGGACGACGCTGCAGAAGGCGCAGCAGAAGGCGCGGGCGGGGCTCGCGAAGGGCGCGGGCGGGCGCGCGGGCGGGGCGGGGCGCGCGGGCGGGCGGGCGGGCGGGCGCGCGGGCGGGCGCGCGGGCGCGCGGGCGCGCGGGGCGGGGGGCGCGGCGGGGGGGTCGTGGGGCGGGGGTACTGGTTGGGGGGGTCAAGGGTGAGGTAGTCTCGAGGGCGAGGTCAAGGTCAAAACCGGAAGTAACACCTAGGTGTGAAAAGGTGACCCTCCAGCTGCTGGTCCTAGACCGGATACCTCGCTCAGTGGAAGGCCCAACCGGAAGTTCCTCGCTCTGTGGAAGGCCCAAACCGGAAGTTCCTCGCCCAGGGAAAGGCCCAACCGGAAGTTCCTCCCCCAGTGGAAAAATCGACTACTTATATATATATATATATATATATATATATATATATATATATATATATATATATATATATATATATATTATATATATATATATATATATTATATATATATATATATATATATATATATATATATATATATATATATATATATATATATATATATATATATTATATATATATATATATATATATATATATATATATATATATATATATATATATATATATATATATATATATATATATATATATATATATATATATATATATATATATATATATTATATATATATATATATATATATATATATATATATATATATATATATATATATACATATATATATATATATATATATTTATATATATATATATGTCGTGCCAAATATGTAAAACTGGTCATTTAGCAAGAACTCATTTAAAATTAAGTCCTTTCTAAAATTTTCTCTTATACGTTTAAAGATATATTTTTTTCATTAATGTTAATGTAAAAATTTTTAATTTTGCTCCAAGAGAATCTTAGAAAACTTACCTAACCTCATTATAAGAAGAACAATTTATTTTAGCATAACCCAACTAAATATATTTTGGATTTGTTTACAATAATTTAATACTAAACAAACATAGTGAAATATAATTTTTTCGTTAGGTTCAGAATGATTTTGGCGAAATTATTGCATACACAAATTTTCACTTGTCTTACATGGCAAGATGAGCGTTGCTATTTAAGCCAAGATCGCAAGTTCTGCCTATTCGACACGACATATATATATATATATATATATATATATATATATATATATATATATATATATATATATATATATATATATATATATATATATATATATATATATCAGTGCACCACGCAGAAACAAGCGGGTATATACAAAGAAAGATCGCAGTCAGCAGGATTCAAAACTACTACTAGGGAGTAGTAGTTTCGAATCCTGCTGACTGCAATCTTTCTTTGTATATACCCTCTTGTTTCTGCATGGTGCATTGATATAAAAAATCGCTTGAGAGGTCAGAATATACAGGAGGAGATTGAAATAGCTTGAATCCATGCTTGAGGCTTACTGAAGTGCCCAGGCTGGGAAAGAAACATGGCTTGTGAACCAGGCTGCCCAGTCTATGTGGCATTTGTGTGGCCGAGTGGACTAGAGCGCTGCCTGGGAATCTTGACCGCTCCCAATAGTAGCTTCGAATCCTGCTGACTGCGATCTAGGCACCATGATGGTAATGTCAGTGCAATAGTAAGGATGAATGGGAGGGTGTTGGCAACTGGGGAAGAAGTTGATATCCTTGGGGTGAAATTTGACTGCAAACTGACCATGAAGAACCACATTGTAAATCTTTGCAAACAAGGCAGCCAGGAAGCTTACAGCCCTTGCCGTATCTCACATCTGCTTGACAGTAGGGGTTGCAAGATTCTGTACGAGGCACAAGTATGCTAACACCTTGAGTATGCTCCACTTTCTTGGTTTGCCTGCCTCCTCCTCTCATCTGCGACTGCTTGACAGAGTAGAGAACAGAGAAAGACGTCTCATCTCTAGCCTGGACCAATCCTAGATAGATCTGTCATTTCAGCAGAGCCTTCAACACAGGAAGGATGTGTCAGTATAGCTACTGAATTCCCCATGCTTATACTTGTGTAGTATATTGTAGATCGTATCATCTATGCATATATTTAGGCTCCCTTTCAGTAGGCTCAGTGACTAGCATGTGTGACGTCACGTGATGCCATGGTGAGTGCTGCGCGCTTGTCCTCTCAGTTCCCCGTAGTCTTACCAAGCAGCAACAGGCAGGCTGGACTCCTCCCTCTCACACTCTGCTAATATATGTGTTAACATCCAATGACTGTGTTTAACTCCAACCATCACGTCTCCATGAACCCCTTTCCACAAATGGTGCCAGCGGAGGGCCTGTAATTCTGAGGATTACAGCGATTTCTGGAGATAAATTTCTACTGAGCCGGCCGCCATTTCCCGCTTAGGCCTGCCGACGCTTCACATCCCAGTTAAGCGTCCACCAACCTGTTTGCTTACTACTTCCTGGTCAATCCTTGTGTCTTAGTGTTTTATTTGCTTATTTGCATTACTTCCGAGGGGTTGACCCGGCTTTGCAAATTAAGCCAAGCCACCAAGCCAGTCTGGGGGGGAGTCAGCCCTGTTGTGTTGTGTTCATTTTTTTTTATATACGTGAAGTAAGTACTTTTCAGTTTTCCCAGTTGTGTGCAATATATAAGCAGTATAAACTTGTATTTACACTTCATAAATTATCTTGTGTTCACAGTATTGTGTTCCTTGCCTAGTAATTTATGCAGTGAAGTAATTCAGTAACTTGTTATCTTACATTCTGCATCACAATTCAGTGTTGTCTCAGTTATTATTTTTTTTTCTCCCAGCATTTGTGTCCTTGCTGATTTTCTTTTATTCTTTCATTTGCCATTTTTTTTTTGTGTTGAACATTCTTGTGTTAATTATTTTCATTTAGCCAGTGTCTAATTTGTCTTATCTCCACAGACAAAAGTGCCATTATTTTGTTTGGCTTAATTTGCAAACCCGGGTCAACCCCTCGGAAGTAATGCAAATAAGCAGGAGGCCTGGTCACAGACCGGGCCGCAGGGGCATTGACCCCCAGAACTCTCTCCAGGTAAACTCCAGGTAAGACAATTATTTTCCAATTTTTGTCACCCCAAGCTTCATTGCAAGAAAATTCTCATAGTATTGTGCATATATTGATGTGTTGTGTTCCTGCCTTATTGTGAGTGTTAACCTTTCTCTGTTTTTTATTTTTTTTGCCCTTTATTTTTTTTCATATTTCATTGAACAAATTCACTCTTAGTGCAAATTTTTAACTTTTTAAAAGTAAATCATTCTTTTGCTTGTTCACTGTTTGCTTAAGCTGCAATTAAGAGTTAAAGTGTTCAATCAGTTCATTCCTTGATAAAGTTTTTATTGTTTTTGTAAACTACATTTTCTTGTGTGTGCAATTTTTTTTTATTATTATTGCAGTATTGACTCATTTGCACTGATTCTTGTGTAAATAATGTGCTGCCGTTAAATTTTTTTTTCAGAAATTTTTTATGTAGTGTAGTGTTGTGCAGTACTTTTGATTAGTAATTGTTATTTGCAATATTGCTACAGTTTATTTCAGTGCAATATTCTGTGATTTCAGTTTTATATTTCTTGTTCTGTGCATAATATTTTATTCTTTGTGTGTCATTTTATTTCCTTTTTAGTGAATTGCTTTCCCAGTTTATTTTAATTTTGCACAAGATTTATTGATTATATTTTAGCATTTTTGCTTGATTTATCATTTAATGTTGAATTTCTTTATTGAATTGAGAGTAAAGACAACTCACTGTGCCATTAATTCAATTTAAAGTAAATTTGAGTAAATTTGACTTGAGTAAAGTACAATTTTTCTTGATTATCAAAGTGTTGCTTATCCAGTTGAGTATATTATTTTTACCTGGAGTTTCCTTGCTTGCAGTGTGACTTGTTATTTTTTCTTTACTTATGCAGAATAGTTAATCATTTTCTTCCCATTTAAGCTTATTGTGTTATTCTCTCTATTTTTCTTGCCTTTGTGTCCTTAAGTAAGTTCCCTGAGAAGATGTCCCAGTCACTTTTGCTTGCTCACTTAGTGTATCATGCCAATCAAAGTCAATATGAATCAGTCCACAGTACCAATATTCCCTTACTGACTATAAGACAGTACCTAGCCCTTGAGCAATGTGTTTGTTCTCACAGCTTGTATCTGAGATTTGTTAAAGTGCTACAAAATGTGAAGTTCAGATTAAGTCCCTATAGGTCCGTGAATTACTTATTAACGTAGCCGAGCGGTCAGGCACTAGTAACTCTGTCACTCCCATCTGTGTTCCAACTACACCTTCAGACTTGTAGGATAGTGTTCCGTTGCCTCAACTGTCCGAGGACACTCAGATTGCCTTGAGTGCACAGCCTATCCCTGCAGTGACTACTAGTTCAAGTAGTAGTTTCTCCACAGGGGATGCCTTGTCGGAAAACGATTACTTGAAACTAGTAATGTCATCTCTTGCTGATGTCGCAAGCCGTTGCAGAAAGACGTCTCTGTTGCAGCTAGTGTACTCACTAGAGTGTCTGTTGTTGTTCCTAGTGTTCCAGATGGTGATCCCATTCTAGTTGACAGTAATCCTTGTAATGTACATAGTTGTTTCTCGAGTAACTTTCACATGTTGCTAACGTTTGTAAGTGTAGTCTCTTTATAGTTGATACCTCGTGTCACTGTGTGCGACTCAGATTGAATATCAGTATTGTTGACTGTGTTCATTTCTTTTCCCCTGTGCTTGCAGTGAGAGATAGTAGATCTGTTCTCCCTTGCTCATATTGCTTGTTATAGCTTTACTTTTTTTGTACTGGGGAGAGTCATCCACTCCACCGAGTTTGTTCATTCCTCCAGTAAGAAAGAACCGATCCCTTGTGGTCTGGTGTGATTCGATTCCTGCTCCAGGAAGATCTTATTCTGACTGTGAAGCCACCAGCACCCATTAGTGACTTGTAATGAGCCAAGAATTACTTTATCGAACAGCCGAGTTGGGTACTCCAAGCAGAAGAGTATACCAGTTAGTAATTTCACAGTCACTAGTGAATGTAGCTGTATCTTTTGTAGATACTTGTTCAGAGCTCCCTCAGTCAAGGCATGTGTTAGCCATTGCAGAAGAATTCGATCCATCCAAAGATGATAACCATTCTGCATATGTAAATCTTACCCTCGCAGAGTTGGATTTAAATGTACATAGCCTGTATAATTAGATGTTCAAGATGAATGAAGTTGTTAACTGTGTGTTTGGTATTAGCTGATCAGTTTTTCAGAATTTTTTTTGTGTTCACGTTCCCTCCGAATATATAGAATTTAGCAGTAATGATCTGTGTGTGCCAGATCTGCCTTTGCTGTTAATTACTTTCAACTTTGTAAATATATATATTCTTCCTCAGAATCCGTAGAGTGCATGAATACAGATCGATCGATTAATTCCATCCTTATTATATCATGATTTGTTCTTATAATTCGTAATGCTTTATGTTAACACCCATTACCTTAACACCCATTACGTTAACACCCATTACGTTAACACCCATTACGGTAACATCCATTACAATACCATCCATTAGTTCTAAGTTACATAAGTCTTTGCTATTGGATAGAATCAGCCCAGACCCACCTGCCTGTTCAGCCTATAGCATAGTATTGTATGTCGAGACGACATACGTAACATGACTGAGCTGTCAGTATAGCTACTGAATTCCCCATACTTATACTTGTGTAGTATATTGTAGATCGTATCATCCATGCATATATTTAGGCTCCCTTTCATAAGCTCAGTGACTAGCATGTGTGACGTCATGTGATGCAGTGGTGAGTACTGCGGGCTCGTCCTCTCAGTTCCCCGTAGTCCTACCAAGCAGTAACAGGCAGGCTGGACTCCTCCCTCTCACACTTTGTTAATGTGTGTGTTAACATCCAACGACTGTGTTTAACTCCAACCATCACATCTCCACGAACCCCTTTCCACAGATGTGCGTGGCCTTACTGTTATGTACAAGGCCAATATTGTCAAAGTATCACACTCGGATCCATTTCGAGGACAGCGTGAAGCAAGCTTCTCTACCACAAGACAGGCAGAAAGCAGCAACTTCACTCTGGCTGTACCCTTCTCCAGAACATCACTTCATCTGAGATCATTTATCACCAGGATAACTCGAGTCTGGAACACATTATGATGTCAACGAGATAAAGTCAGGTGTTTAGATGAAAATGCTG
Organism: Cherax quadricarinatus; assembly: GCF_038502225.1. NCBI lineage: Eukaryota > Metazoa > Arthropoda > Malacostraca > Decapoda > Parastacidae > Cherax > Cherax quadricarinatus. Next base: position 6,403,033 of record NC_091348.1, read on the forward strand.
GCCCACAGATGGCTCCAACTTCATCCTGCTCCCTACTTGTATGTCTCATAACAATAAAAATGCTTTCAAATGAGCTGATGTAGGTAACAACTCTTAGTTTGTCAATAAAGTTAGGAATCCTTAACCTGTAAATAGCTTGTCAATAAAGCTAGGGATCTTAACCTAACCTCGTCAAACCCTGTGTAAATATATATATATATATATATATATATATATATATATATATATATATATATATATATATATATATATATATATATATATATATATATATATACACACACATTATGGTTCCTTGAAATTTCTTGGGTTGTAAATTGTAATTCTATCAATTTTTAAAGATATTTTTATTAGAATATTTCGGTTATTTTATGCTACATATTGTTTCACATATCTTTATTAATCATTCATCTATGAACTCTGGGCTACAAATACTCAGAGTTTTCAAGAACTTGGAGGAGAACATAGAACATTTAACTCTCTCATGATGTGATGAATAATAGTGTGCGCAAGAAAAGATATTCATTGGATTTATATTATTCTTTGAATTTCAATTCTTGGTTGCTTATAATATTTTTGTCATTTTGTAAGATGTTTCAGTGATTTTGTTCAGCCTCAACACGTATGTGTCGTGTTTACTGGTGACTGAACCATTACTACCACTGTAGTAATGATGGTAATAAAGTATTGAGAATTTATTTTTCAGATATTTTTTTTACGTAGGAGCTCTTGATGACATAACAGAGGCCATCCGCTAGCTTACTGATCCACCTCGTTGAATATTGAACATCCCATCTAAGATTTTAATGTACTATGCCTTTCTATACCTTTGTGCTATGAGATAAAGTAACTTCTCTCTGCAGGCACCCGTGGCCAGTCTCAGGTGGGACGGTGTTCGGGATGGCTCGTCTGCACCCCCACACTGCTTACAACCGGACTTTATGACCATGTTAACAGCAACGAAAGAACTGCACGGCTCCGAGGATTGTCTCTATCTCAATGTGTTTACTCCCTCGGTGAGTTCACTTCTACCGTCATGACCTTGGTGCAAGTATACCAAGTACGCCACGTTCAAGGTTCTCAGGGGAGGCGGGCAGGGCAAAGCTACTGGTTGTGGGTGACTTCGATCACAAAGAATTCGATTGGGAAAACCTGGAGCCCCATGGGGGCCTAGCAACGTGAAGGGCTAAGATGTTGGAGGTGGTACTGGAAAACCTCCTGCATCAACACGTTAGGGACACTGTCGCTACCAGAGAGAGAGGGTAGAGGATAAACCAGCAAGGCTAGACCTAGTATTCACCTTGAGCGGTGCAGATATTGAGGACATCATATATGAAAGGCCAGTCGGAGCTAGTGATCACGTGGTTCTAAGCTTTTAGTACATAGAAGAGGTATAAGTGGAGAGGGAGGCAAGAAGGGCAGGAAGAATGAAGCCAAACTACAAGAGAGGGGACTACACAGACATGAGAAATTTCCTGCACGAGATCCAGTGGGACAGAGAACTGGCAGGGAAAACAGTAAATGAGATGATGGAATACGTGACAACAATATGCAAAGAAGCGGAAGCGAGGTTTGTACCCAAAGGCAACAGATATAATGAGAAGACCAGGACGAGCCCTTGGTTCACCCAAAGGTGCAGAGAGGCTAAAACCAAGTGAGCTAAAGAATGGAATAAGTATAGAAGGCAAAGAACCAAGGAGAACAAGGAAAGTAGTCGAAGAGCAAGAAATGAATATTCAAAGGTATGGAGGGAGGCCCAATGACAATATGAAAATGATAAAACAGTGAAAGCCAAGTCTGACCCGAAGCTGTTACACAGTAACATATGGAAGAAGAAAGTCAAAGACGAGGTAATCAGGCTGATGAAGGAAGGAGGGGAGTTTACAAGGAACTACCTTGAAGTATGTGAGGAGGTCAACATGAGATTCAAAAAAGTATTAACAGTGGAGACAGAAGGGACTCCAGAATGACGGATAGGTGAGATACACGATACATACAAGCGAGCAAGAGGTGAAGATGCTGCTAAGCGAACTAGATATCTCAAAAGCGATGGGGCAGGATAACATCTCTCCTTGGGTCCTGAGAGAGGGAGCAGAGGCGCACTGTGTATCAGTAACAACAATCCTCAACATATCTATCGAAGCAAGGCGACTACTTGAGGTATAAAAGGCAGCAAATGTAGTCCCAATTTTTAAAAAAGGATAGACATGCAGGCTTAAACTACAGACCAGTGTCACTGACATGTATAGTATTCAAAGTCATGGAGAAGATTATCAGAAGGAGAGTCGTGGAACACCTAGAAAAGAACAAGCTTATATATGACAAACACGGTTTCAGGGAAGAGAAATCCTGTATCACAAACCTGCTGGAGTTCTATGACAGGGTGACAGCAGTAAGACAAGAGAGAGAGAGAGAGAGAGAGAGAGAGAGGGGTGGGTAGACTGCATTTTCTTGGACTGTAAGAAGGGTTTTGACACAGTTCCACACAGATGAGTGCAAAAGCTGGAGGACCAGACAGGTATAACAGGGAGGGCACCGTAATGGATCAGGAAACACATGACGGGAAGGCATCAGAGAGTCATGGTACGTGACGAGGTGTCAGAGTGGGCGCCTGTGATGAGTGAGGTTCCACAGGGGTAAGTCCTAGGACCGGTGCTGCTTCTGGTATATGTGAACGACATGACGGAAGGAATAGACTCAGAAGTGTCCCTGTTTGCAGATGATTTGAAGTTAATGAAAATTCAGTCGGAGGAGGACCAAGCAGGACTACAAAGGGATCTGGACAGGCTGCAGGCCTGGTTCAGAAACTGGCTCCTGGAGTTCAGCCTCTCTAAGTGCAAAGTCATGAAGATTGGGGAGGTTGAAAGAAGACTGCAGACGGAGTACAGTCTAGGGGGCCAGAGACTACAAACCTCACTCAAGGAAAAGAATCTTGGGGTGAGTATAACACTAAGCACATCTCTTGAGGCGCACATCAACCAAATAACTGCTGCAGAATATGGGCACCTAGCAAACCAAAGAATAGCATTCCGACATCTCAATAAGGAACCGTTCAGGACCCTGTACACTGTGTATGTCAGGCCCATACTGAAGTATGCAGCACCAGCTCGGAACCCACACCTGGTCAAGTACGTCAAGAAATTTGAGAAAGTGCAAAGGTTTGCAACAAGACTAGTCCCGGAGCTAAGGGAAATGTCCTATGAAGAAAGATTAAAGGGAAATCGGCCTGATGACTGGAGGACAGGAGGGTTAGGGGAGACATGAAAATGACGTACAAAATATTGCGAGGAATAGATAAGGTGGACAGAGACAGGATATTCCAGATATGGGACACAGAAACAAGGGGTCACAATTGGAAGTTGAAGACTCGGATGAGTCAAAGGGATGTTAGAAAGTATTTTTTCAGTCACAGAGTTGTCAGGAAGTGCAATAGTCTGGCAACTAACGTAGTGGAGGCAGGAACCGTGCATAGTTTTAAGACGAGGTTTGATAAAGCTCATGGAACAGGGAGAGAGAGGACCTAGTAGCGACCAGTGAAGAGGCGGGGCCAGAAGCTATGAATCGAACCCTGCAACCACAATTAGGTGAGTACACATACACATACCACACCTTAAAGCGTTCTATTAACCCTGTTTACACTACCTTAAACTATGCTATATTTTTTTTTTAACTCAGCCTTAAGAATATAAAAAAATATTCTTGTTTGGCCTGTTTGTTTTGCGTTGCAAGAAAGAGTGGTGTTGCAGGAGCCTGGCAGCAGCAGGAGGGACTTGCCTGTGATGGTCTTCATCCACGGCGGCGCCTTCTTCTGCGGGAGCGCCAGCGAGTTCGGTCCCAATGCCCTGCTCAACCACGACATGGTACTGGTGGTGATACAGTACCGCTTGGGAGTGTTAGGTGAGGGATTCTTGTTGTTGGTAGTGCTAAGGGCTCTAGGTGGTGGTGCTGTTGTAATACCACCTGGGGTTCTAGGCGAAACCTGCTGGCGGTGTTGCAGCACCATCTGGGAGACTAAATGAGGCCTCCTGTTGGTGGTGCTGCAGTACCATCTGAGTATGTTGGGAGAGACCTGCTGGTGGTGCTACAGTACCATCTGGGGGTGCTATGAGAGACCTTTTGTGGTGCTATAGTGCCATCTGGGGGTATTAGGAGAGACCTTTTGGTGGTGCTACAGTGCTACCTGGGGGTGCTAGGAGAAATCTGCTGGCGGTGCTGCAGTACCATATGAGGATGTTAGGAGGGACCTGCTGGTGGTGGTGCTACAGTGACATCCAGGGGTGCTAGGAAAGTTAGTTATGTTAGTGGGCTCCTCTCATTTACAGAAACACACAAGGGATGTTTTGGATGGAGACAAAGATAGAAAACTATAGCATATATAGATGTGATAGAATTAATAGGTCACATGGAGGAGTAGGATTCTTTGTAAAAGATACTTTCTATTGCACGGAATTGCTGAATTCTACGAATGATACCGTAGAAATGCTAGGCATTAAAGTTGAAAAAAGGAATTTGGTAATTATCCTAGTATATAAACCACCATCAGCAACTGCTAAGGAATTCACAAATCAATTGAGGAAGATAACTGTTTGGATAAGCTAGAAAATCCCACACCAAATATTTTACTCCTTGGAGATTTTAATCTCTCTAATGTACAGTGGAAGATGGCGTAATGTAATGTATTGCAATGTTATACCAGAAATATCTCCGGGAAGCACCCTGGCTCAACAGGTACATACCAGGGAACTAATGAGGCTTTATGAAAAGTACTCATTAAACCAACAGATAACTGATCCAACTAGAAATGAAAATACCCTGGATTTGATATTCATAAACAACGAGGAACTAATCAGAGACATAACAGTTATGAAGACAATATATTACTCTGACCACATCGTCATAAAAGTACAAACGAATATAAACTCAGGGTTATGGAACTGCAGCACTAATGAAAGAGAAGGAATGTTCAGTAAGTTTAATTTAAACACCCATGGAACTGACTGGGAAAAAGAAAACTAAGAGCTATCAAACATATCCTGGGAATCAGACATGAGCGCTATTCCATCCCCTGAATGGGACTCAATGTATATAATGTATATTATAGGTACATATTATCTTTTATATAATTTTATATTGCCGATATTTTCATTAATAGCTAAAATGAAAATATCTTGCTCTGTATTATTATTTGACTTATTACATTATCTAATGGATGTAGGTAGGATGTAACATTTACACTTCACTGTGCTCGCTGTTGGAGAGTTATGACTGGCTGTCTGCTCTCACAAACTGTCTTGTTTACCTGCCGGCGCCGTGATCACATAAGAACATAAGAAGGAAGGAACACTGCAACAGCCCTACTGGCCTATGCGAGGCAGGTCCAGTTTTCCCACCGGGTTAAGCTAATGCCTTGACCTAGTGAGGTCAGACACGTCACTTAAGGGAGGAGCACTGAAGCCGATCTAGTAGCACAAGCTAGTCAGGTCCGACTCACACCCAGTAGGTATGGAGACTCCTCCCTACCTCACTCTTATCCCTAGATCTGCTTCTTGTCCTAGAAGCATCTCTCTTGTCTCTCGTCTCTCTGGCTGTTTCCTCGTGATTTAGACTGGTTTATTATAGTATAATTTCGTTGGAGAGCCAAAGTATACTTCTTGTAACTCTGTGTAGCTCTGTTCACAGAGCATTGTTCAGACTTAGTGATTATTGACGTTTTGCAGAGGTTGTGTGTCGTGTGGAAATACTTTGTTCAACTCTGGTCTCAAGCTAAGTTTCTGACCTACTTTGTGGCATCTACACACTGTCGTAGTCGGGGATTTGGTTATGCAGAACTTAGATTAAGTATTAAGAGAATTTTATACCTTTAATGGAGGATTTACTGATGGTCCCCAGTTAGGGTCGTTATTTTGTCTCCTTGTTTCTGACGCTGTGCTGCTGCTTTGTACATTATTGTTGTTTGGCAATGGTTCGTCATATTGTTCATGCAAGCTGTTTTGATTGCCTTGATGGTCGAGAAGATAGATTATCTGTGGACTTGTAGTCAGTCACTGTTTAAGTCTAGGTCGAGTATAATTTTACTGTGACATAACGAACACTTTCAACACATACACACATTCTCACACACACACTTGTACTTTCTTATATTTAACATATGAGTGTAACTCGTCATAGCTACGTACCTGATGGTCATGTTGTTACGAAAAGTGCTCTCAGCACTATACTACTATATGTACAATTTAACATTGCATTACAAGAGAAGTATAGGACTTTATGTCCTAAATTCTATCAAACTTATTTACTTTGATATTGTCCACCTAGATACCTTTGTTATTAAAGATCTTAAATATTATTTCGTTGGTTTGTGTTCTCCCAGTTGTAATATTAAAATATATCTTAAGGATAACTGGACCAGAACACTCTGACAAACTGTTACAAAACCAGAAACAGGTTAGATGCTAGAGGGGGATTAGTACGTTGACCTTCTAGTATTCTCTGAAGATGTCTATACTTTATGGATATCATATTTTGTATCAAGCACCCTAAATCCTCACCAGTGCCTGTAGAAGCTGAGTATAGAAGCATACAAGATCTGTATTAAACACGTACCATTGAGGAAGCCCAGAAGAAGGTCAGATATAGAGAAAGAGCGTAGGAGATGATACAGAAGACGGGTTACCGAATTGCTTAAAAACACAAATATGTCGCAATAGAGGAAAGATAACCTTAGCCGAGAGATCACTGAATTAGAGCAAAAACTTAGGATGTCATATCCGACAGAAGAAGTACAAAGGGATATTGCAAGAAACTCCCAATATTTCTATTCCTATGCAAAATCCAAGCTAAGAACTGACTGTAGAATTGAACCATTATTGAGAGGAGATTTGTATACTGATGACGAACAGGAAATGAGTGAAATCCTGAAAGAACAGTATGAGTCGGTGTTCAGCAACTCACTAAAGGACAGCAAGGCCGCAGAAGGCCGCGCAAATCAACTAACTGGCATTAGTTCAAATCCCATAGATTTCGGTAAAGAAATGGATAACATGCCCACCCATTCAGCACCTGGACCAGATTCATGGAATGCTCTATTTATAAAGAAGTGCAAAGTACCATTAGCACGAGCCCTCAGTATTCAATGGAGAAAGAGCTTAGATCTAGGTGAAATACTGGAGGCCTTAAGAATGCAGACATAGCTCCTTTATAAAAGGGAGGTAGTAGAGCACTAGCTAAAAATTGCAGACCATTAGCCCAAACTTCTGATATCATAAAAATCTTCGAAAGAGTGATGAGATGGCATATTACAAATTTCATGAACCAGCACAACCAGCATAACTCAAAACCAGAATTGTTTTAGAGCAGGACAATCATGCCTGTCACGACTAGTGAACCACTATGACAGAATTACGGAGGAGTAGGAAGGCAACCAAAACGCAGATGTGATTTACACAGATTTTGCAAAGGCGTTTGACAAGTGCGATCATGGAATGATAGCACACAAAATGAAGGCCATGGGCATTACAGGGAAGGTAGGCAGATGGATTTTCGGGTTCCTAACACACAGCATATAGAAAGTAGCAGTAAACAGGGGAAAATCCAGCGTCAGCGCGGGAAAAAGCTTAGTTCCCCAAGGCACTGTCCTGGCACCTCTGCTGTTTCTCATCTTCATAGCAGACAGATAAAAACACCCATCACAGTTTTGTATCGTCATTTGCAAAGACACTAAAATAAGCATGAAAGTCACTATGTCATGTGGGTAAGAACACTCACGTAGGCTGGTTAGTACGTATAATTAGTATGTATAATTATAACGGAAAGTTTGGGAAGCACCATCACTCACTCTGCCTCTCTGCTCTCTATCTTAAGACTAACTCACGAATTGGGTCGTAGGGGTGAGCGGCATTCAAAACATGCTATGGTCAGTGATTCACGTAGACGGTTGGTAGTGAGTCATACTACTGGTAACTGGTTACTGGTAACTGGTACTTCTGGGAACTGATACTACTGAGAACTACAGTAGAAGAAACTGAAAAAAAGAAATTACAGAATATAAGCAGGGCTTTTCAGTTTGCGGTGGAACAACATGACGTTCAGTGGTGATAAGTTCCAGCTGCTTAGGTATGGAAAGAATGAAGAACTCAAAAGGAACACTATATACAAAACTCAAGAGGATCACCAAATAAAACGAAATGAACATGTAAAAGACTTTGGAATAATTATGTAAGCTGACCTTTCTTTTAAAGAACATAATAAGACAAAGATCATGACAGCCAGGAGGATGCGTTGGTATTGAGAACTTTCACAACAAGGAAAATATTGCCAATAGTGACACTCTTCAAATCGCTAGTGCTCCCTTATTTAGAATATTGCTGTTTTGACGGCCCCATTCAAAGCAGGAGAAATATCAGAGCTTGAACAAATACAGAGATCGTTTACGGCGCACATTGAGCTAGTAAAGCACCTAAATTACTGGGAAATCCTTAAAGTCTTGAACATGTATTCACTGGACCAGAGGAGAGACAGATGCATGATGGTATATACCATGAAAGTACTCGAGGGCTTGGTCCCAAATCTGCACACTGCCATAACATACTGGAGTGAGAGATACAGTAGGAAGGGCAAAATAAACCCAGTGAGGAGCAGGGGTGCGGTGGGGAAAATAAGGGAACACTGTATCAACATCCGGGGTCCCAGACTATTCAACATCTTACCAGAAGATATCAGAAACATGGCTGGAACAAGTGTAGAAGCCTTCAAAAGGAAACTGGACAAATATTTTTACCAGGTGCCAGATTAACCAGGCTGTGATGGATATGTAGGGCAGCTCTCCTCCAGCAGCAACAGCCTGGTTGACCAGGCAAGCACCAGACGAGCCTCGTCCATGGCTGGGCTCAGAGAGTAGTGAGACTCAAAACTCATCAAAGGTGCTACGGTGCCATCTGGGGGTACCAGGAGAGACCTGCTGGTGGTGCTACAATGCCATATGGGAGTGCTAGGAGAGACCTGCTGGTAGTGCTACAAAGCCATCTGGGGGTGCTAGGAGAGGCTTCCTGCTGGTAGCATTGCTGGAGATGGAAGTGATTGTGTTGATGGAGGTTGACTGTAGTGGGTACAGAGATGATGCTAGTGGTGCAGCGGTTCTTAACCGAGAGGGCTGGGGGGATGTGGAAGCTCGCTTTCCTATTGGGGCGTGAGTAATTTCTAAGGGGCACGGGGAGCGAACTGGGAACAAAAAATAAGAAATGACCTTCAACATGTGGTAGAACACAAGCAGTATAAAAAATCTCACTAAATGTGTCCTCACTTTATGTGGTGTTGCGAGTTGCTTCCTAAACAGACTTTTGAACAGTTAAAATTAATAAAGTTAAGAATGAAAATTAATTTGTAAATTTTCCTCTTTGAATAAGGAGGACTTTTTTAATTTTTATATTTAGAAGATTATATGAAGGAAGGATGGAGGCGTGGAGATGAGGATCATGACCAACTGCGATAGGGTGTCACCCACAATAGGTCTAGAGTGTGCTAGCTGAGTTCTTTTGCTCTTAATATATCAGGGAGGAATATGCAAGTTCGTAAATGAAAACAATTAGTATACGAAACCAGCATTAGTAATAGGACATATGTGTAACATTTTTATCGTTTCAAAAATAAAAATGTCAATTAGTTGCACATGTGTCGTTCTATCTAAGATATTGTTGGTAATTCAACCAACATTATTACAGCATCAATAATAGTTCGCCCTCAGGTTCTGAAGTAGTTGCCACTGTCTCTATCACCAGGCTTCCTCTCCACGGAGGACGACACTATCCCTGGCAACTTCGGGCTGCTGGACCAGGTCCTGGCACTGCAGTGGGTGCAAAGGAACATCCACCACTTCGGTGGTGATCCACAGAAGGTCACCATCTTCGGAGAGAGCGCCGGCGCTGCTTCCGTCAGCTACCACCTATTGTCGCCCAAGTCCCGAGGTCAGTGGCAGCTTCGTGGCTTGTTTACACATACAAAAAATGAAAAAGCATTATCTACAACAATACTTCATTATAATAAAGCCCTCTTCTTTGCCATCTTAAAAATTCACAGAAGTCTTATCCCCATTCATCATTTTCAGCCTTGATGCTTGTGAGATGCTATTGATCGTAGGTTTTGTAGCTACGCTTTTTTTTTTTTTTTAATCAACCTTGATTGATTCCTATTTCCCAGAAAGTGAATAACCCTTAAGGGTTAAGTGCGACTCCATGAATATAATAATTTTATTGGTGTCTTTTCACCCTCTCTGTGACTTTCCATCGTAGGTCTCTACTCCCGGGCTATCATGCAGTCTGGGTCTGCCCTCAACCCGTGGGCGCACTCCAAGTCTCGTCGGGATCTGGCCCTTCACGCCGGTCGGACCGTAGGATGTGGGGAGCTGGAGGACAGTCACGGCCTCCTGGGCTGTCTCCAGCGGGCAGACGCAGACAAACTCGCTTCTGTTGTGTTGGACTTCCTTGTAAGCTGTGGCATTTGGCTGATTGTTGTAATTTGATTACATTCTCTCTTGTATTAATTGCTTAATGCGGACGCAGACAAATTTTATATATAATGAATCAGGATCTGATGTTGATTTTCTACTCTTAGCTGAATGGACATCATGTATTTTTTTTTATTTACGCATTGGCCGTTCCACAACACCCCATAAAGAGGGTAAATTATGTTATATATATATATATATATATATATATATATATATATATATATATATATATATATATATATATATATTTTTTTTTTTTTTTCAACAAGTCGGCCGTCTCCCACCGAGGCAGGGTGACCCAAAAAAAAGAAAGAAAATCCCCAAAAAGAAAATACTTTCATCATCATTCAACACTTTCACCACACTCGCACATTATCACTGTTTTTGCAGAGGTGCTCAGAATACAACAGTCTAGAAGCATACACATATAAAGATACACAACATATCCCTCCAAACTGCCAATATCCCAAACCCCTCCTTTAAAGTGCAGGCATTGTACTTCCCATTTCCAGGACTCAAGTCCGACTATATGAAAATAACCGGTTTCCCTGAATCCCTTCACTAAATATTACCCTGCTCACACTCCAACAGATCGTCAGGTCCCAAGTACCATTCGTCTCCATTCACTCCTATCTAACACGCTCACGCACGCTTGCTGGAAGTCCAAGCCCCTTGCCCACAAAACCTCCTTTACCCCCTCTCTCCAACCCTTTCGAGGACGACCCCTACCCCGCCTTCCTTCCCCTATAGATTTATATGCTTTCCATGTCATTCTACTTTGATCCATTCTCTCTAAATGACCAAACCACCTCAACAACCCCTCTTCTGCCCTCTGACTAATACTTTTATTAACTCCACACCTTCTCCTAATTTCCACACTCCGAATTTTCTGCATAATATTTACACCACACATTGCCCTTAGACAGGACATCTCCACTGCCTCCAACCGTCTCCTCGCTGCTGCATTTACCACCCAAGCTTCACACCCATATAAGAGTGTTGGTACTACTATACTTTCATACATTCCCTTCTTTGCCTCCATAGATAACGTTTTTTGACTCCACATATACCTCAATGCACCACTCACCTTTTTTCCCTCATCAATTCTATGATTAACCTCATCCTTCATAAATCCATCCGCCGACACGTCAACTCCCAAGTATCTGAAAACATTCACTTCTTCCATACTCCTCCTCCTCAATTTGATATCCAATTTTTCTTTATCTAAATCATTTGACACCGTCATCACCTTACTCTTTTCTATGTTCACTTTCAACTTTCTACCTTTACACACATTCCCAAACTCATCCACTAACCTTTGCAATTTTTCTTTAGAATCTCCCATAAGCACAGTATCATCAGCAAAAAGTAACTGTGTCAATTCCCATTTTGAATTTGATTCCCCAAAATTTAATCCCACCCCTCTCCCGAACACCCTAGCATTTACTTCCTTTACAACCCCATCTATAAATATATTAAACAACCATGGTGACATTACACATCCCTGTCTAAGACCTACTTTTACCGGGAAGTAGTCTCCCTCTCTTCTACACACCCTAACCTGAGCCTCACTATCCTCATAAAAACTCTTTACAGCATTTAATAACTTACCACCTATTCCATATACTTGCAACATCTGCCACATTGCTCCTCTATCCACTCTATCATATGCCTTTTCTAAATCCATAAATGCAATAAAAACTTCCCTATCTTTATCTAAATACTGTTCACATATATGCTTCAATGTAAACACCTGATCTACACATCTCCTACCCACTCTGAAACCTCCTTGCTCATCCGCAATCCTACATTCTGTCTTATCTCTAATTCTTTCAATTATAACCCTACCGTACACTTTTCCTGGTATACTCAGTAAGCTTATTCCTCTATAATTTTTACAGTCTCTTTTGTCCCCTTTCCCTTTATATAAAGGGACTATACATGCTCTCCGCCAATCCCTAGGTACCTTCCCCTCTTTCATACATTTATTAAACAAAAGTACCAACCACTCCAACACTATATCCCCCCCTGCTTTTAACATTTCTGTCATGATCCCATCAGTTCCAGCTGCTTTACCCCCTTTCATTTTACGTAATGCCTCACGTACCTCCCCCACACTTACATTCTGCTCTTCTTCACTCCTAAAAGATGGTATACCTCCCTGACCAGTGCATGAAATTACTGCCTCTGTTTCTTCCTTAACATTTAAAAGTTCCTCAAAATATTCTCGCCATCTACCCAATACCTCCATCTCCCCATCTACTAACTCCCCTACTCTGTTTTTAACTGACAAATCCATATTTTCCCTAGGCTTTCTTAACTTGTTTAACTCACTCCAAATTTTTTTCTTATTTTCATTAAAATTTCTTGACAGTGCCTCTCCCACTCTATCATCTGCTCTCCTTTTGCACTCTCTCACCACTCTCTTTACCTTTCTTTTACTCTCCATATACTCTGCTCTTCTTATAACACTTCTGCTTTGTAAAAACCTCTCATAAGCTACCTTTTTCTCTTTTATCACACCCTTTACTTCATCATTCCATCAATCACTCCTCTTTCCTCCTGCCCCCACCCTCCTATAACCACAAACTTCTGCCCCACATTCTAATACTGCATTTTTAAAACTATTCCAACCCTCTTCAACCTCCTCACTACTCATCTTTGCACTAGCCCACCTTTCTGCCAATAGTCGCTTATATCTCACCCGAACTTCCTCCTCCCTTAGTTTATACACTTTCACCTCCCTCTTACTTGTTGTTGCCACCTTCCTCTTTTCCCATCTACCTCTTACTCTAACTGTAGCTACAACTAAATAATGATCCGATATATCAGTTGCCCCTCTATAAACATGTACATCCTGGAGCCTACCCATCACTCTTTTATCCACCAATACATAATCTAATAAACTACTTTCATTACGTGCTACATCATACCTTGTATATTTATTTATCCTCTTTTTCATAAAATATGTATTACTTATTACCAAATTTCTTTCTACACATAGCTCAATTAAAGGCTCCCCATTTACATTTACCCCTGGCACCCCAAATTTACCTACTACTCCCTCCATAACATATATATATATATATATATATATATATATATATATATATATATATATATATATATATATATATATATATATATATATATATAATATGGTACAAAAGATTTAAGAGATACATTGTTGATATAAAGGTGGCATATACGGTACATGTTGTTACGTGTGTATCACCGATTATAAGGCGAAAATCTCATCCAACTCCTCAGAGCTGGGGCGTGTGCCCAAAATACAGCAGGCATTACCCCTTTGAACAGCCGCACTGAGCCGCTGGAACAGAAAACTAGCTGCCCAGGGATCCCTAGTTATATAGTGTAAAGCACCCTTCTGGCAAGACAGTGATGGAGTGAATGATGGTGAAAGTTTTTCTTTTTCGGGCCACCCTGCCTTGGTGGGAATCGGCCAGTGTGATAATAATATATATATATATATATATATATATATATATATATATATATATATATATATATATATATATATATATATATATATATATATATATATATATATATATATATATATATATTTATATATATATGCTGATGACACTGTGCTCTTGGGAGATTCTGAAGAGAAGTTGCAGAGATTGGTGGATGAATTTGGTAGGGTATGCAAAAGAAGAAAATTAAAAGTGAATACAGGAAAGAGTAAGGTTATGAGGATAACAAAAAGATTAGGTGATGAAAGATTGGATATCAGATTGGAGGGAGAGAGTATGGAGGAGGTGAATGTATTCAGATATTTGAGAGTGGACGTGTCAGCGGATGGGTCTATGAAAGATGAGGTGAATCATAGAATTGATGAGGGGAAAAGGGTGAGTGGTGCACTTAGGAGTCTGTAGAGACAAAGAACTTTGTCCTTGGAGGCAAAGAGGGGAATGTATGAGAGTATAGTTTTACCAACGCTCTTATATGGGTGTGAAGCATGGGTGATGAATGTTGCAGCGAGGAGAAGGCTGGAGGCAGTGGAGATGTCATGTCTGAGGGCAATGTGTGGTGTGAATATAATGCAGAGAATTCGTAGTTTGGAAGTTAGGAGGAGGTGCGGGATTACCAAAACTGTTGTCCAGATGGCTGAGGAAGGGTTGTTGAGGTGGTTCGGACATGTAGAGAGAATGGAGCGAAACAGAATGACTTCAAGAGTGTATCAGTCTGTAGTGGAAGGAAGGCGGGGTAGGGGTCGGCCTAGGAAAGGTTGGAGGGAGGGGGTAAAGGAGGTTTTGTGTGCGAGGGGCTTGGACTTCTAGCAGGCATGCGTGACCATGTTTGATAGGAGTGAATGGAGACAAATGGTTTTTAATACTTGACGTGTGAGCAAAGCAACATTTATGAAGGGGTTCAGGGAAACCGGCAGGCCGGACTTGAGTCCTGGAGATTGGAAGTACAGTGCCTGCACTCTGAAGGAGGGGTGTTAATGTTGCAGTTTAAAAACTGTAGTGTAAAGCACCCTTCTGGCAAGACAGTGATGGAGTGAATGATGGTGAAAGTTTTTCTTTTTCGGGCCACCCTGCCCTGGTGGGAATCGGCCAGTGTGATAATATATATATATATATATATATATATATTATATATATATATATATATATATATATATATATATATATATATATATATATATATATATATTCACACACATATATTCACAGTGATTGTGCTGTGATTTCTCCCTCCTTCCCGTGTTTACTAATCGCTCCCTGGCTTGACAGGTGTTTCACAGGTTTCCTCTAGTGAATTTGGGACCGCGGGTGGACGGGGACTTCCTGGTGGAGGAACCGGCGAAGACACTGAAGGAGGGCAGGCAAAACAATGTACCTATCATCAGTGGAGTCACAACTGATGAGGCAGCCATGTTCTCCATAGGTCAGAGAGAGAGAGAGAGAGAGAGAGAGAGAGAGAGAGAGAGAGAGAGAGAGAGAGAGAGAGAGAGAGAGAGAGAGAATGAATTAACTAACTTTGCTTTAGTTCCTGAAAGGTCAGTCTCCTGGTCACTGTTCTTCCATGTGTTCTAATGCTAAATCTCTACTTCAGTTTTTATACTGACCTTGAAGATTAAGGTTGCTGTTAAGTTTATGATCGTCCGTGTGTTTAATGCTCTCTCCTCCTCTCAAACACTTTCTTTTGTCAACTTTATTTTATTATTTTTAAGTGTTTCAGTTTTTTATATTCACTTTTTTAAATTTCGTTGGTTGAGATTAGATTAAGTTAACGTTATAATTATTAAATTTATAAAATTATATTTGATACATGGTTAAATGCAATACAGACGAGACTGTATTTTGATGCGAGAACAGAGGAAGTATAAGGACCACTAAAACACAGTTTATATTATAGGGTCTTAGTCACTTTACCAACTGTCTTAAATCACAGTAAAGTTTCCGACATCTGCTGAGGCGGACAGGTTGCACGGAAACTTCCCATTTGTACTTTTTTCACGAGCAATAAAATCTGCACCGTTTTCTGCCTTTACCACAAGAAATATGGAAACGTTGGGTAAGTTTCCTCACACCTGCTGCCCCTGTTCACCTAGCAGTAAGTAGGTACTTGGGTGTTAGTCGTCTGTTGTGGGTAACTAAGTAAGTTTATTCAGGTACAGTTACACATAAATACAGTTATATAGATTATCATACATAGCAGCATATGTGTAGAGTACCTAGGATAACCCCCTAAAAAAGTCAGAGTGACTTATTTTCATTGAGGTCCTTGTGATAAGTATTATTTATATTTAAAAGTTAAAAGTAGGTATCTAAACTTTGTGAAAAGTATTTGCATCCTGGTGGTGGTAGAATGCCATAGATTGGGCTGGGCTTTGAAATGAGTCGAGGTACGATAACAGCTGTTAGCTTGTAAAAATGATGTGTAAAATGATCTCTACAGAGATGGCTGGGAACGAGTCTGTTCTGGCCAGCCTGAAAGAGAAGTTCTCAGAGGCGTCTGTGGCCATCCTGGAGATCGGAGCACACGAAGACAACCCGGTTGACTTGGCCACCAAGATCTTCCAACACTACCTGGGGGGAGTTAACCCAGGAGTGGACTACACTGAACAGTTCAACCAGGTGATTGATGAGTGAAAGTTGAATAGTTACAAGTTAGCAATGACTGCAGAGAGAAGAATTGTGATTTCTATTAATTGGCTTTATGTGAGGTGTTATTAATATTTAAACGCTTTCAGAAGAGTAGGAATTAATACCAAACATGTTCCGGATGATTTGGATTAATAGCTGACTATCTGATGCTTTGATTGAAGCTGATCTGCGATACTGACCTGTGAATCAAACTTGACTGGTTTCAGGCTAAGGATTTTAAACTTAATTCGTTCAAGAGAATCATGGTTGCTTTACAATGATTGCTACAGGTGAATGGCTCTTATTTTAAACATATTCACGGGTGATTAGCACTCGGGAATATGTCAGGGTCTTGATGCAGTTCTGCGAACCTTGATTCAATGGATGTAGATATACTGAGAGTAACACCAACATTTTGCTAATAGTACACTCTGGTCTAAATGATCATACACACTAATTTCAAACAAGACGTGAAGACCAAAGGTCTTCGGAGGCCCTTACCTTTTGTTGCAACCCCTGAATGGGTTGAAATATATATTATGTATATATATTACATGTATATTACCTTTTCATCTAATTTTATACTGCTTATATTTGCGATAATAGCTAAATCGTGAATATATTGCTTTATATTATGTTAGGTAGGATGTAACACATATATTATGTGCTCAAAGTTCAAGTCTTGATTGTCTAACTACTGTAATTATCGCTCTTTGCTCGTTATTCTGCCGGCTTCTGTTGCTGAGCTGCAGCTGTCCACGGAGCTATCACGTGATCGAGGGGGGGGGAATCCTCACCTCGCCTGAAGTATTTAGTCTGGTCTAGACTCTCTTGGTGGTTGGACGTATTCCTCACAAGTGCCTTACTCTTCCTTATTGGCCCTTGTTGGAGGATCGTCTCTGTAGCTTTGTTAGTTCTGTAGAACTCTGTTCTCAGAACATTGTATAGACTTAGTGATTTTCGACGTTGTACTGAGGTTGTGTGTCGCCTAGACACTCTGAGCAACTCAGGTCCTGAGCTGTAGCTTCTGACCTAATTTGTACTGGTATCTGTGTACTATCACAGTCGGGGATTTTCTTATGCTGAACTTAGATTCAGTAGTATGGGAGTTTTTTTACTTTTGTGGAGGATCTGCAGATGGTCCCTACTTAGTGTCGTTATATTACCTCCTTGTTCCTGATTCTGTGTCGCAGTTGCTTGTTATATTGCTATTGGGCTTAGCATTCTTTTTATTGTTCAAGCAGACTGTTCTGATTGCCAGTTGGTTAAGAAGTTAGTTTATTTGAGGACTTTGTCAGTCACTTGTTTAAGTCTAGTCGACTCGTGAGACAGCGAACTACTTAGAGCACTTACACACATACACACAAACTTATTTGTATATTATATTATTAAATGTTAAAGTACCAGACGGTACTTAAGAATTATAAATGTGATATGTGCTTTCAGCACAATAATACTGTACTCAAGAGAAGTGATTAACATTATTTTGATTATTGTGATTAATTTAATTTAATTTGATATACGCCTAGACAACTTAATAAATTTATTAAATTTTAATTTCTCTAGTTAGTAGCCTACCAGTTGTAATCCTGAAGCACTATTGAATCATACTGAATTCTAATGGATAATTGGACAAGGATACTGACTAATTGTTACGAAAACCCAGTAACAGGTTGGATGCTAGAAGGGCAGTCCTTTCTAGTATTCATTGGAGATCTCTAAGCTTTTAGAATCGCGTTTTTTGTAACACCTTTATCATGTTTTGCGCACGCGCGCGCACACACACACACAAATTATCATATTTTTTTACAGGGCATTTTGTATACACAGCCGTCACATTTAATGAAAGCTCGTAGACACAGCTGATGGTTTTGTCTACCTACCTGGAGAGTATTCCGATCAATGCCCCCGCGGCCCGGTCATGACCAGGCCTCTCGGTGGATCAGGGCCTCATCAGCTAGGCTGTTATTACTGGCCGCACGTAGTCCACTGTACGATCTACAGCCCAGCTGATCCAGTACTGATTTTAGGTATCTGTCCAGCTCCCTCTTGAAGGCAGCCAGGGGTCTATTGGTAATTCCCTTTATGGCTGGTGGGGGCTGTTGAACAGTCTTGGGCCCCGGACACTTATTGTGATTTGTCTCATTGTGCTAATGGCGCCTCTACTTTTCATTGGGGGTATGTTGGACCGCCTACTAAGTCCTTTCGTTTCCTAGGGAGTGATTTCTGTTAGCAGATTAGGGACCAGTCCCTCTAGGATTTTTCATGTCTAGATTATAATGTATCTCTCTTGCCTGCGCTCTAGTGAGTACCAGTCAAGTGATTCCAGGCGTTCCCAGTAGTTAAGGTGTTTGACGGAACTTTTATGTGCAATAAAGGTTCTCTGTATATTCTCTAGATCTGTGATTTCACCTGCCATGAATGGAGATGTTAATGTACAGCAGTATTCCAGCCGAGAGAGAACAAGTGATTTAAAAAGGATCATAATTAGCTTGGCATCTCTTGTTTTGAACGTTCTCATTATCCATCTTATCATTTTCCTCGCAGATGTGATAGTGGCACTGTTGTGATCCTTGAAGGTGAGATCTTCAGACATTACCACTCCCAGGTCCTTCATATTACTTTTCCGCTCTATTGTGTGATTAGAGTTTGTGGTGTACTCCAGTTTTCCATAACGGAGTAGATGGAATTTCTCTTCATTGAATATCATGTAGTTCTTCGTTGTCCATTGGAAAACTTGGTTTATATCTTCTTGGAGATTTACCGTGTCCTCATTGGATGATACCCTCTTAAAGAGCCAGGTATCGTCTGCAAAGGGTGATATCATTTATATCTCTGTCTCTGTCTGATATGAGGATGAAGAACAGAGCTCTTCACTATGGCAGCTTCCGATTTAACTCTGTTTACCACTACTCTTCGTGTTCGAGTGGTTAGAAAGTTGAAGATCCATCTGTCCACTTTGCCAGTTATCTCTCTAGCAAGTATTTTGTGTGCTATTACAACATGACCGCACTTGTCAAAGGCTTTTGCAAAATGTGTGTATACTACATCTACATTCTGTTTGTCTGCATCTAAGACCATATAGTGGTCCAGTAGTTGCGAGAGGCAGGAGCGACCTGCTCTGAACCCATGTTGCCCTGGATTATGCAGTTGTTGGGAATTCAAGTGGTTTGTAATCCTGCTTCTTAGATTTTTATGATGTGGGACGTTAGAGCTATTGGTCTATTGTTTTTAGCTCTTACTTTGCTGCCACCTTTATGGAGTGGGGCTATATCCGTTGTTTTTAATGACTTTGGAATTCCACGTGTGTGTCTATGCTCCTTCTCCATAGCATACTTAAGGCCCACAGAAGCGGTTTCTTGCAGTGCTTAATGAACACAGAGTTCCACGAGTCTGGGCCTGGGGCTGAGTGCATTTTGTCAATGGCTTTCTCAAAGTCCAATAGTTAGATTATCTAAAAAATCTGGCATACATTGACGGAGTTTTGAGGCTCATTCATGAAAAAATTATTTGGACTGTCGATTTTTAGAGTGGTTAGTGGCTCGCTATACACAGAGTCGTATTGAGATTTCAGTATCTCACTCATTTCTTTGTTGTCATATGTGTAAGTTACACTTTGTCTGAGAAAAGCACAATACTAGATGTGATTTTTGCCTTGTTTTTGGCATATGAAAAAAAATAATTCGAATTTCCTTCAATTTCATTAATCGCTTTTAGCTCCTGTCTTTCCTGGTTCCTGTAAGAGTCCTCTTAAGCTCAATATTTTCCACATCCCTGGTTAGCGCTTCCTTCCATGCTTGAGATAATCTAGCATTCTTGAGGAACTCAGTGATTCTTCGCCTTCTCCTGTAAAGGGAGCATCTCTCTCCCAGTTTACTTCTTCTTTTCTTTTTTTCTTAGGGAAATATGCCTCGAACATACTTCAGCTGCTAGGAAGTTGATTTGTTCACAGCACTGGTTAGTGTCCATGTTATTTGAGATATCTTCCCTACATGTTTCGTTTAGAACATGGTTTACCTGATTCCAGTTGATGTTCTTGTTGAGGTTGAATTTGGTGAAGGTACCCTCATAGCTGTATGCATTTTGCTGATCAGGACCCCTGTGCAGGTAAAACTGGACTTCGATTAGATTGTGATCTTAATTAGTTGTTTTTTGATATTGTTATGTTTTTTACCAAGTCCTCATTATCTGTGAAAATAAAGTCAAGTGTGTTCTCCAGTCTTGTTGGCTCCACTTAGGGAGTGTTTTTTTTTTCCAGAATTTCTGCAATAAGCACTCCCTAAGCCACCATCTCATTTGTGTGTGATTTTTCTGAACTGCCTCCATGGATTATTTCTGCTACAACATAATTTGCTACATCCATTTTGTATGTCTTAGATTGAAATCAACAAGCAGCAAGATGTTTGGGGATGGGGCTAGAAGGTTTTCCAGACAGGAGTCTGGAAAACCATGAGTTATTGGGAAGTTGCATCTGGTGGAATATATACAAGCACAATGACTAAGTTTTGGTTTTCGATGTTTACTGTTAGAGCTTCAACTACATCACTTGTGATATTCAGCATCTCAGTGCAAATGAGCTACTGTTTGACATACAGGCCAACCTCCCCCTTGTTGCCTGTTCTTTCTGTCGCATGTAAAAAAAGCTGTAACCAGTTATCCATATTTCATTGTCAAAGTGATCTTTTGCGTGGGTCTCTGAAGGCTGCAAAGATCGATATTTGACTTCTCCGGAAATTCACTGATGAAATGTATTTTGTTGTTGGTGGTTGGCTTGAGGCCCTGTATATTAGCAAATATTTGTTGAATGGTTTTGAAAACTGACAAGTTGAAGAATTGAGACACATATGCTAGACACTTATGCTAGACTATTCCACTTCCTGATAACTATGACTGAAGAAATACTTCCTAACATCCCTTTGACTCATCTGAGTCTTCAACTTCCAAGTGTGACCTCTTGTTTCTGTCCCCCGTCTGGAACATCCTGTCTCTGTCCACCTTGTATATCGTTATCATGTCTCCCCTAACCCTCCTGTCCTCCAGTGTCGTCAGGCCGATTTCCCTTAACCTTTCTTCGTAGGACATTCCCCTTAGCTCTGAAATTAACCTTGTCGCAAACTTTTGCACTTTCTCTAATTTCTTGGCGTGCTTGACCCGGTGTGGGTTCCAAACTGGTGCTGCATACTCCAGTATGGACATGATGTACACGGTGTACAGAGTCTTGAACGATTCCTTACTGAGGCATCGGAACGCTATTCTCAGGTTTGCCAGGTGCCCATATGCTGCAGCAGTTATCTGGTTGATGTGCGCTTCCGGAGACGTGCTCGGTGTTATACTCACCCCAAGATCTTTCTCCTTGAGTGAGGTTTGCAGTCTTTGGCCACCTGGCCTATACTCTGTTTGCGGTCTTCATTGCCCTTCCCCAATCTTCATGACTTTGCATTTGGCCGGGTTAAATTCGAGAAGTCAGTTGCTGGACCAGGTGTCCAGCATGTCCAGAAGTCTTTGAAGTCGTGCTTGATCCTCATCTGATTTAATTCTCCTCATTAACTTCACATCATCTGCAAACAGGGACACTTCTGAGTCCATCCCTTCCATCATGTCATTCACATATACCAAAAATAGCACTGGTCCTAGGACCGACCCCTGTGGAACCCCGCTCGTCACAGGTGCCCACTGTGATACCTAATTACGTACCATGACTCGTTGTTGCCTCCCTGTCAGGTATTATCTGATCCATTGCAGTGCCCTTCCTGTTATACACGCCTGATCCTCTAGCTTCTGCACTAATCTCTTGTTAGGAACTGTGTCGAAGGCCTTCTTGCAGTACAAGAAAATGCAATCAACCCACCCTTCTTTCTCGTGTCTTACTTCTGTTACTTTATCATAAAACTCCAGAAGGTTTGTGATACGGGATTTGCCTTTCATGAATCCGTGCTGGTTGTCGTTTATACTCTTGTTCCGTTCCAGGTGCTCCACCAATCTCTTTCTGATAATCTTCTCCATGACTTTGCATACTATACACGTCAGTGACACTGGTCTATAGTTTAGTGCCTCTTTTCTGTCTCTTTTTTTAAAAAATGGGAACTACATTTGTCATCTTCCATACCTCAGGTAGTTGCCCAGTTTCAAGGGATGTATTGAAGATTGTGGTTAGTGGCACACACAGCGTTTCTGCCCCCTCTCTTAGGACCCACGGGGAGATGTCCAGTCCCATTGCCTTTGAGGTATCAAGGTCACTTAGTAGCTTCTTCACCTCCTCCTCAGTTGTGTGTATGTCATCCAACACTTGTTGGTATATTTCTTGTTGGTATCCCCCTCTGTTCTGTCTTCCCAGAGGCCTTCCTGTCTCCACTGTAAATACTTCCTTAAATCTCGTGTTGAGCTCCTCACATACCTCTTGATCGTTTCTTATGAGTTCCCCACCTTCTTTCTTCAGCCTGATCACCTGGTCTTTGACTGTTGTCTTCCTCCTAATGTGGCTATGCAGCAGTTTCGGGTCAGACTTGACTTTCGATGCTATGTCGTTTTCGTACTGTCGCTGGGCCTCCCTCCTTATCTGTGCATACTCGTTTCTGGCTCTTACACTAATCTCCTTATTTTCCTTGGACCTTTGCCTTCTGTACCTTTTCTATTCTCTAGTGCACATAGTTTTTCCTCATTACACCTTCGGGTAAACCAAAGACTCGCTTTGGTCTTCCCATAATTTCTGTCGCCCTTGGGAACAAGATTCCCTGTAAAAAATGTTATAAAGTTTACAATGGTCAAACTGGGAAAAGTCTTGAACTAAGATTTTAACATAAATATAGCAATAAAATTGGACAAGAGTCTAATGCTCTGTTTATTCACATGAGAGATTTTAACCATCCAATTGATTTTCAAAAGGCCAAAAAAGTTGTATCAAGCAAGTCCATGGTTGAGAAAAATATAATAGATTCAAGTTTCATAAAAAAATAGTTTTGAAATTTATATGAATATTGCTTTAGGATTAATCAAATTAGATTCATATATAACCAATACAATTT
Organism: Cherax quadricarinatus; assembly: GCF_038502225.1. NCBI lineage: Eukaryota > Metazoa > Arthropoda > Malacostraca > Decapoda > Parastacidae > Cherax > Cherax quadricarinatus. The sequence goes on from NC_091348.1 coordinate 6,426,678, forward strand.
GGGAAGAATTTAAGATATATTCTACAAGTAAAAATCTTTAAACTTGGGTAGAATATATGCTGTGTCTGATAGGTCCTTGACCACCTCACCCCCATCATCATAGTCAGGTTTATGTTGACCGCGAGGCGTAATCCCGTCGTTTTACGCCTTCTGCTGATCTTTCATTTTTACAGTTCCTTGACATGTCAGAAATCATGAAAGCACTTGGAAGTTCACAGTTCTTACACAGTGGATTTTCTGCATGTTATGATATCACCTGTTTACTGAGATCTTATTGTATATATATATATATATATATATATCTATATATATATATATATATATATATATATATATATATATATATATATATATATATATATATATATATATATATATATATATATATATATATGTCTTGCCGAATAGGCAGAACTTGCGATCTTGGCTTAAATAGCAACGCTCATCTTGCCATATAAGACAAGTGAAAATTTGTGTATTCAATAATTTCGCCAAAATCATTCTGAACCTAACGAAAAAAATATATTTCACTGTGTTTGTTTGGTATTAAATTATTGTAAACAAATCTAAAATATATTTAGTTGGGTTAGGCTAAAATAAATTGTTCTTATTATAATAAGGTTAGGTAAGTTTTCTAAGATTCTTTTGGTGCAAAATTAAAAATTTTTACATTAACATTAATGAAAAAATATATCTTTAAACGTATAAGAGATAATTTTAGAAAGGACTTAATTTTAAATGAGTCTTTGCTAATTGACCAGTTTTACATATTCGGCACGACATATATATATACATATATATATATATATATATATATATATATATATATATATATATATATATATATATATATATATATATATATAGGTACACCTTTCTACTTACATTTAGGTCAACTACCTTACCCTCGTTACATCTGCAGCAACAACCTTCACCTCATTACACATGCAGTAACAACCTTCACCTTGTTACAGCACATAATTCACACACACACACACATACATACACACACACACACACACACACACACACACACACACACACACACACACACACACACACACACACACACACACACACACACACACACACACACACACACACACACACACACACACACACACATGATGGAGGTGGTGCTGGAAAACTTCATGTACCAACATGTAAGGGACACTACCAGAGAGAGAGGAGAGGATGAACCAGCAAGACTGGACCTAGTATTCACCTTGAGTAGTGCAGATATTGAGAACATCACATATGAAAGACCCCTTGGGGCCAGCAATCATGTGGTTTTAAGCTTCGAATACACAGTAGAGCTACAAGTGGAGGGGGAAGCACTAAGGCCAGGTTAAATGAAGCCAAACTACAAGTAAGGGGACTACTCAAGCATGAAGAACTTCCTGAACGGGGTTCAGTGGGACAGAGAACTGGCAGGGAAGCCAGTTAATGAGATGATGGAATATATAGCAACAATGTGCAAGGAGGCTGAGGAGAGGTTTGCACCCAAGGGTAACAGAAATAATGAAAAAGCCAGGCTGAGCCCATGGTTCACCCAGAGGTGCAGGGAGGCAAAAACCAAGTGTGCTAGGGAATGGAAGAAGTATAGAAGGTAAAAGAGCCAGGAGAATAAGGAGAGCAGTCGTAGAGCAAGAAATGAATATGCACGGATAAGAAGGGAGGCCCAACGACAATATGAAAACGACATAGCAGCGAAAGCCAAATCTGACCCGAAGCTGTTATACAGCCACATCAGGAGGAAAACAACAGCTAAGGACCAGGTAATCAGGCTAAGGAAGGAAGGAGGATAGACAAGAAATGACGGTGATGTGAGGAACTCAACAAGAGGTTCAAAGAAGTGTTCACAGAGGAGACAGAAGGGGCTCCAGAAAGACGGAGAGGTGGGGTACACCACCAAGTGCTGTACACAGTACACACAACTGAGGAAGAAGTGAAGAGGCTTCTGAGTGAGCTAGATACCTCAAAGGCAATGGGGTGGGATAACATCTCTCCATGGGTCCTGAAAGAGGGAACAGAGGCGCTATGTGTACCCCTAACGACAATATTCAATACATCTATCGAAACAGGGAGATTGCCTGAGGCATGGAAGACAGCAAATGTAGTCCCAATCTTTAAAAAAGGAGACAGACATGAAGCACTAAACTACAGACCAGTGTCACTGACATGTATAGTATGCAAAGTCATGGAGAAGATTGTCAGAAGAGTGGTGAACACCTAGAAAGGAATGATCTCATCAACAACAGCCAACATGGTTTCAGGGACGGGGAATCCTGTGTCACAAACCTGCTGGAGTTCTATGACATGGTGACAGCAATAAGACAAGAGAGAGAGGGGTGGGTGGATTGCATTTTCTTGGACTGCAAGAAGGCGTTTGACACAATTCCACACAAGAGATTAGTGCGAAAACTGGAGGGCCAAGCAGGGATAACAGGGAAGGCACTACAATGGATCAAGGAATAATTATCAGGAAGACAGCAGCGAATCATGGTACGTGGCGAGGTGTCAGAGTGGGCGCCTGTGACCAGCGGGGTACCACAGTGGTCAGTCCTAGGACCAGTGCTGTTTCTGGTATTTGTGAACGACATGACAGAAGGGATAGACTCCGAAGTGTCCCTGTTTGCAAATGATGTGAAGTTGATGAGAAGAATTCATTTGATCGAAGACCAGGCAGGACTATAAAGGGATCCGGACAGGCTGCAGACCTGCTCCAGCAATTGGCTCCTGGAGTTCAACCCCACCAAGTGCAAAGTTATGAAGATTGGGGAAGGCCAAAGAAGAAAGCAGACGGAGTACAGTCTAGGGGGCCAGAGACTACAAACCTCACTCAATGAAAAAGATCTTGGGGTGAGTATAACACCAGGCACATCTCCTGAAGCGCCCATCAACCAAATAACTGCTGCAGCATATGGGCGCCTAGCAAACCTCAGAACAGCATTCCGACATCTTAACAAGGAATCGTTCAGGACCCTGTACACTGTGTACGTTAGGCCCATATTGGAGTATGCGGCACCAGTTTGGAACCCACACCTAGCCAAGCACGTAAAGAAACTAGAGAAAGTGCAAAGGTTTGCAACAAGACTAGTCCCAGAGCTAAGAGGTATGTCCTACGAGGAGAGGTTAAGGGAAATCAACCTGACGATACTGGAGGACAGGAGAGATAGGGGGAACATGATAACAACATACAAAATACTGGGAGGAATTGACAAGGTGGACAAAGCCAGGATGTTTCAGAGATGGGACACAGCAACAAGGGGACACAGTCGGAAGTTGAAAACACAGATGAATCATAGGGATGTTGGGAAGTATTTCTTCAGCCACAGAGTAATCAGGAAGTGGAATAGTTTGAGAAGCAATGTAGTGGAGGCAGGATCCATACATAGCTTTAAGCAGAGGTATGATAAAGCACACGGTTCAGGGAGAGTGACCTAGTAGCGACCAGTGAAGAGGCGGGGCCAGGAGCTAGGACTCGACCCCTGCAACCTCAACTAGGTGTGTACACACACACACACACACACACACACACAGAGCTATGACTCAGGGCCAGGAACTATGAATCGACCCATGTAACCACAATTAAGTGAGTACACACACAAGTGCTTTATTTACAGTGAGCAAAGTCAGGGTATTTTTTCCCAGAATGGTGGGTAATATACCACTGTGGATAAAATATTTTGAAATTTCTTGAACATTTCTTAGGCTGTCTCTGAATTCATTAATTTATCGCATTCCAGCACATAATGACGCAGGGTGTGACAATAGTCCATCAGAGAGTTTACATTCGTTCAATCTACATCCGATGGTGGTGATTTTATCTCCCAAAGATATTGTAGCCCAACCGGAGCTGGGCGGTAGTGACATCCAAGAGTCGGCTTATTTGGTTGGATGTACCATAGAGATGTGGCTCCTCCTGCATGATAGAATGATGATAGATGGACTGACTAGTGTCAGTCTCCCTTAGTCTTAGGCCCATAAAGTTCACTTGAAGCTCTTTTCGTACTGTTGTTCTCAAACTGCTAACTGACAGCCCAAGATTGTAATCCACTCACTCCTGGAAGGCATATATATAACCTAGCCAATTTATCAGTTCTATCATGCATCTCAAGACCAGTGTGAGATGGAATTCACAGAAGATGCACTCTGACTCCACTGTCCACAATTCTTCCTGTGTCTGGCTACTGACGCAAACATGCCACAGCTGAGAACATTTATAGATGATAGAGAATCACTCAGAATTAAAGTGTCAACCTTAGATACATGGACGCATCTGAGTGCAAGGGGTATTGCAAGCAGTTCAGTTTGAAGGGTAGAGGCCCAGTTATTGATGCGTGCTCTAATTTCTTTATGAGAGCCATCAGTCTATATGAGAACAGCTGCACCAGAGGAATGGTGAACAGAACCAATAACATAATTAACTTGCAGTAACACTCTTCATCTTGTTACAGATGATGAGTGACCGTCTCTTCAAGGTAGGTGTTCACCACACCTCGAGGTTACACTCCCAGGTGGCTACCACCTTCACCTACGAGTTCAACCACCGGAACCAGGTCAACCTCCTTAACATCTTTGCAGGGATTTCTGGCCAAAATAAACATTGTAAATCCATTTTCTCATTCTCTAAATGTCTCATTCACTAAAATAAGCAAATCTGTAAAAAAATTTTGGTTACTTAATTTTTATTCTTAAGCTAAAAAATTAAGAAAAACTCTGAATATTTCATTAATACTTTAACATGAAGTTTTAAAATAACCAATAAATTAAAAATTGATCTAAAAATTTTAAATTTTCACTTACATTAAATTTTTTTTGTGTGTAATGTAACACCCAGCCTGATCATGCTAAAATTTTCAACATTTAACGTAACTTAATTAATTAGGGAGGGGAGATAGGAGTACAGGGAAGGTGGGAGGAAGGGGGAGGGAGGGAAGACAGAGACTTGTCCAGGTATTAGGAGACTTGTCCAGGTATTAGGAGACTTATTCAGGTAGGAGAATTGTGCAGGTATTAGGAGACTTATTCAGGTATTAGGAGACTTGTGCAGGTATTATAAGAATTGTTCAGGTATTAGTTGACTTGTTCAAGTATTAGGAGACTTTTCCAGTTATTATAAGAACTTTTCAGGTATTAGGAGACTTGTGCAGGTATTATAAGAATTGTTCAGGTATTAGTTGACTTGTTCAAGTATTAGGAGACTTTTCCAGTTATTATAAGAACTTTTCAGGTATTAGGAGACTTCTTCAAGTATTAGGAGACTTGTTTAGGTATTAGGAGACTTGTGCAGGTTTTAGAAGACTTGTCCAGGTATTAGGAGAGTTCAGCCTCGTCTAGAGATCGTCATGATTGCCTTCACACTGCAGTCTGAGGATGACGTGAAGGAAGTGCAGTAACCTTGGTAGCATGCTACGGCTGTCTTCACAGTCCTGGACAGCGCTGTATGAACCTTTCATGTTTTCCTCTTGATCTGATTACATTATTAATATTATCTGCAATCTTGGAAACCTGACAGTGATTGACAGAGTAGCAACTCTAAGCTGTTGCATATTGACGATCCTTACTGTCAATCATGGTAACCTAGGCTGAATTCATAGTTTGCATCTATGTTTCTTGTTGCAATTCACAGTATGTCTCTAAGTTGAGATAAATTATATCAGGAATTAATTCTATACTGGCAACGCTCTCAGCTTACACACTGTGTCAGGGGTTCGATCCCAGTCATGGGTGGAAACATTGGGCATGTTTCCTTACGCCTGCTTTCCCTTTTCACCTAGCAGTAAGTAGGTACCTGGGTGTTAGTAGACTGTTGTGGGTGGCATCCTGGGGGGGTAGTACATCTTAGTGCTGGGGCTCTGAAATGAACTGAGGTAGAATAACAGCTCTTAGCCTGTAATTATTATAATTATTATAAAATTAAGCGCTAAACCGTTTTAGCCTGTAAGACTGATCTGTTTAAAAGAAGACTGTTGAGTGCTCTCGCCTCTCAGGTTGACCAGAGGCGGCCACGTAGCTTGTTTATACTAAATGGCTCCTAATAAGATCTTAGACTCATTATCTTTACGAATAATGTTATGGTTAAGTAATTTATACTAGTAACATTGATATAAATTAACATAACCAGTAAAAGCTTCTGCAAATTGCCTCTGTCCAAGCTCCTGAAACATTGACAGGCGACTGTGGGGCTGAAATGGTTGTTTAGAGGTTATGTATCTGGTGGTAAGTGACCGTGGTAGTGTTTCAACCCGAATTCCACCAGGTAACATCATTGTAGCAATACCTAAATTTGCCTTTAAAATGGGTTAGACAAGTGTATGAATAGCAATGGCTAGGCGTGAGTGGGACCTTCCTAGTATAGACCAGAACGTCTACTGCAGGGTTCTTCTCTGTGTCAGGGGTGAGTCACGGTGAGGACTTGCTCTACTTGTTCAGCGGTGGCGGAGTATGGGCTGCCTTCAATTTCTCCAACTCAGACGACCTGCGCGTGCGTGACCTGTTCACCCAACTTTGGTTTAACTTCGCTGCCACTGGGTAAATCACATTGTAATAGTCTTGGTTTAACTTCGCTGCCACTGGGTAAATCACATTGTAATAGTCTGTCACTGGGTAAGTCACGGTGTCTGTAATAATCTGTCACTGGGTAAATCACATTGTCTGTAATAGTCTGTTACTGGGTAAATCACAGTGTCTGTAATAGTCTGTCACTGAGTAAGTCACAGTGTCTGTAATAGTCTGTTACTGGGTAAGTCACAGTGTCTGTAATAGTCTCTCACTGGGTAAGTCACAGTGTCTGTAATTATCTGTCACTGGGTAAGTCACAGTGTCTGTAATAGTCTGTCACTGAGTAAGTCACAGTGTCTGTAATAGTCTGTCACTGGGGAAGTCACAGTGTCTGTAATAGTCTGTTACTGGGTAAGTCACAGTGTCTGTAATAGTCTGTCACTGAGTAAGTCACAGTGTCTGTAATAGTCTGTCACTGGGGAAGTCACAGTGTCTGTAATAGTCTGTTACTGGGTAAGTCACAGTGTCTGTAATAGTCTGTTACTGGGTAAGTCACAGTGTCTGTAATAGTCTGTCACTGAGTAAGTCACAGTGTCTGTAATAGTCTGTCACTGGGGAAGTCACAGTGTCTGTAATAGTCTGTCACTGGGTAAGTCACAGTGTCTGTAATAGTCTGTCACTGAGTAAGTCACAGTGTCTGTAATAGTCTGTCACTGGGGAAGTCACAGTGTCTGTAATAGTCTGTTACTGGGGAAGTCACAGTGTCTGTAATAGTCTCTCACTGGGTAAGTCACAGTGTCTGTAATTGTCTGTCACTGGGTAAGTCAGTGTCTGTCAAGGGAAGCTTTATCCAGTTACACGAAAATATATAAACTTCTCTTGTAAGGTAAAATAAGATGTAGACCTGTGTTAGGTGACCTGGGATCAACATAGGTAAGGTCACGTGCGGCAAGTTACTAAGAAATTCTAGGAGAGAAATTTTGTGAGTGTAAGTTAGTTTTGCTCTCATAATGTCATAGGTCTTGATGATAAATTAGACACGTGTGCAACACTTGGGTGTCTTTATTGTGGAAACATTTCGCCACACAGTGGCTTCATCAGTCCAGTACAAAGAAGAATAGTGAAGATCATAAGAAGATTGAGGTAATCAGTCCCTTAAGCTGAAGCGACTGTGTGGCGAAAAGTTTCACAATAAAGATACCCAAGTGTTGCACATGTGTCTAATTTATCAACTTGTTGATTCCCTGAACTGTTTATCTACATCGTGGGTCATGTATTATGAGATGGGCTTTGTCCCGGAATATACGCGTCCGTATTCCTATATACCTTACAGTTGTGTTGTATGTGCTTATTTATGGTCAAAGAATGGTGTTTTGAGACCATAGGTCTTCTTCCCTTCACAGAATTTCAGTTCTAATTTTTATGTAGGAGAGACATAGTGATCTCAAGAGAACTACTAGCATAAATTATGCATGTAGAACGCACAGCACCAGTAATGTGGGGTAAGAGGGCACACGTTATGGCAGGGATAGAAACAAGTTCCTACTGCATCAAGAGAACAGAAAGAAGAGTGCATGGAGACCGCCTTCATCCACGTGAATGGCGCTGTAGAGCAGACATAGCCAAGGTACTGGTTGATTCATGTGAAGGCTTACTCAGCCCTGTAACAACTTCAGACAGTATTACCAAGGCTGGCTCCTCCTCAGGAAAATTAATGAATAGAAAAAGAAATAACAGACAAACATAAACACTTTATTATATAGAAAATATAAAATATAAAACACTTAAATATGAAATATTAATCATACATTAAAGAAAATGAAAAATGAAAAATATAAATGATAACTGAATTCAACGCTATTATAAAACTTGGGTGTCTGGTGTTGGTGACACTGCTTGTTGAAATCGTAGCCGTTGCCGATGATGGGGGGGGTCGCAGGTGTTGATGACAACCCACCGGCTCATTCTTCACAGATTTTCTAGCCGTCAATAATCCGTCCAGATGACAGGAAAGCAGGTTTTTTTCCACTGCAATGATGAGGGGTTATATCCTGCTACTTGCATACACAAACAGGTAAGTGGATCAAAAATTTGGGACGTCTCAGAACGTTAGTCCATCTCATTCAATTCTACTCGTTGATTGGCAGGTGACCCTCTCTGTCATCCAAGCTGGAAAGATAGACAGGTTACCCACTGCTTAAGAAATCACTCTCCATGATAAGTACAATACCTAAAAGATGTGGTGATTATTACAACAGTCAACTTAGAGCAAGACTGAAAGGACTAAGTTTATTATTGGTCAAAAGTGAAGCTTTCAACCAATAAATCCACTAGAATGCAAGGCAGGCATGTACTTACAGTAGTGCTGGGAGCTATGAGTCTAGTGATTACTGTTTGGAGCAGAGCCCCACACGTCACCTTTCGGGGGGGGGGGAAGAAGGAGGGGAAGGGATAGCGGGAGCTAGACTGACCCTACCTTAACAAGCAGCCAGCAATCAAATTATCACTTTCTGGTAGGGGGAAAAAGGGGGGGGGGGAATAGCAGGAGCGGGACTTACCCTACCTTAAGAAGTAGCTGGCAATGAAACTATTGTTACTATACACTCCCTCGCTACTCCTATCTATTGAACTTTTCCCTCACACTCCCCCATACCAAGACTTATAGTCAAGGAGTATAAGAAGAATAGGCGAGGAAAAAGTTCTAACATGTGGAAGTCGCGTAAGGCAACAAATCTTCTACTGACTGTCATGACTTAACCAGTCAGAGAAATAACTGGATAAACCATTGATATACACAATATGGAACTTAAAAGCCTGGAGTGCCAATGTCCACCTCAAGAGGCGACTGTTGGTTCCCTTAAAAGTTTCTAGGTATATCAAAGGTTTGTGGTCCGTTTCTGAAATGAATTCTTTTCCCAGCAAATAAAATTTAAGTTTAGAGATATCCCACACAAGGGCCAAACATTCCTTTTCTATGGTGGAGTATCTCGTTTCTGCAGGAAGGAGTTTCTGGCTTAGGAAGCATACAGGGAAGGGAGTACCATCATGGTATTGTAGTAGCACTGCACCTAAGCCAGTATTGGAAGCATCAGTTCTCAAACAAAATGTTTTATTAATATCTGGAATCTTAAGTATAGGGTCTTTCGAGAAGATATTTTTAATCTCATTAAACTTTTCCCGAGCTACGTCGGAAATTTCAAGAGGTTCCTTCACAGACTTTTTAAGGAAGTCGGATAAGATGCCTGTAAGATCAGTAAGGTTCGGGATAAACCGTGCATAAAAATTTACAGAACCAAGAAAGCTACGCATGAGCTTCTTGGTTTTGGGGAATTTAAATTCTAATAAAGCTTTGATCTTACTGGGGAGAGGCTGCAGAGAGTTATTAGAAAGTATCAGTCCAAGATATCTAATCTTGTTATACCCAAGGAAGTATTTCTTTGGCTTGGCAGTGAGGCCATGTGAGCGTAAACTACGCAAAACTGATGTTAATGTTTGGATATGTTTGCCCCACGTGGATGTCATTACGTAAATGTTATCAAAATAAACTGAAACATTTGGCATATTACCCAAGACCTCATCAGTCTAACATAGGTAGCACAAGCAGTTACCAAACAGAAGGGCATAGTTCTATATTGCATCAGTCCTTGGTGTGTAGGAAAAACGATGTACTGCCTAGAAGAAGGATCTATATTGCTTAGAAGAAGGATCTAACATTACTTGATGATATGCCTGCGCAATATCAATCTCTGAAAAGAAGGAAGAGTCATAAAATTTGTGTAGATCGCTATCTATTAAGGGCATAGGCTCAGCATCCCACCGAGTTATAGCATTAAGGCCTCTGAAGTCAATAGCAAGTCTATTAGGTAAGACACATATGCAACAGTTAGGTATCTTTATTATGAAACGTTTCGCCTACACAGTAGGCTTCTTCAGTCAAGTACAGAAAAGTTGATAGAAGCAGAAGATACTTGAAGACGATGTAATCAGTCCATCACCCTTAAAGTTTTGAGATGGTCAGTCCCTCAGTCTGGAGAAGAGCATTGTTCCATAGTATGAAACAATATGGAGATGAAGTGACCGAATGGAGCTTTTTATAGCGCCAAGAGGTGAGACGTAGGCCACTAGGAGAGGTAAGAACTCAAATCCAGCCGCTCTCACTAGTGGAAGTTGTCGAAGTTGATTGCAGGTCTGTACCAAGATACCCTTGTGTTGCAGTGTCTGACAGATTGAGCATTAAAATGGTATAAAATACCGACAGGTTGTTAGGTAAGACATATATGCAACAGTTAGGTATCTTTATTATGAAACGTTTCGCCTACACAGTAGGCTTCTTCAGTCAAGTACAGAAAAGTTGATAGAAGCAGAAGATACTTGAAGACGATGTAATCAGTCCATCACCCTTAAAGTTTTGAGGTGGTCAGTCCCTCAGTCTGGAGAAGAGCATTGTTCCATAGTATGAAACAATATGGAGATGAAGTGACCGAATGGAGCTTTTTATAGCGCCAAGAGGTGAGACGTAGGCCACTAGGAGAGGTAAGAACTCAGATGTTGAAAGGTCAGGTCCCTCTCAAATCCAGCCGCTCTCACTAGTGGAAGTTGTCGAAGTTGATTGCAGGTCTGTACCAAGATACCCTTGTGTTGCAGTGTCTGACAGATTGAACATTAAAATGGTATAAAATACCGACAGGTTGTTAGGTAAGACACATATGCAACAGTTAGGTATCTTTATTATGAAACGTTTCGCCTACACAGTAGGCTTCTTCAGTCAAGTACAGAAAAGTTGATAGAAGCAGAAGATACTTGAAGACGATGTAATCAGTCCATCACCCTTAAAGTTTTGAGGTGGTCAGTCCCTCAGTCTGGAGAAGAGCATTGTTCCATAGTATGAAACAATATGGAGATGAAGTGACCGAATGGAGCTTTTTATAGCGCCAAGAGGTGAGACGTAGGCCACTAGGAGAGGTAAGAACTCAGATGTTGAAAGGTCAGGTCCCTCTCAAATCCAGCCGCTCTCACTAGTGGAAGTTGTCGAAGTTGATTGCAGGTCTGTACCAAGATACCCTTGTGTTGCAGTGTCTGACAGATTGAACATTAAAATGGTATAAAATACCGACAGGTTGTTAGGTAAGACACATATGCAACAGTTAGGTATCTTTATTATGAAACGTTTCGCCTACATAGTAGGCTTCTTCAGTCAAGTACAGAAAAGTTGATAGAAGCAGAAGATACTTGAAGACGATGTAATCAGTCCATCACCCTTAAAGTTTTGAGGTGGTCAGTCCCTCAGTCTGGAGAAGAGCATTGTTCCATAGTATGAAACAATATGGAGATGAAGTGACCGAATGGAGCTTTTTATAGCGCCAAGAGGTGAGACGTAGGCCACTAGGAGAGGTAAGAACTCAGATGTTGAAAGGTCAGGTCCCTCTCAAATCCAGCCGCTCTCACTAGTGGAAGTTGTCGAAGTTGATTGCAGGTCTGTACCAAGATACCCTTGTGTTGCAGTGTCTGACAGATTGAACATTAAAATGGTATAAAATACCGACAGGTTGTTAGGTAAGACACATATGCAACAGTTAGGTATCTTTATTATGAAACGTTTCGCCTACACAGTAGGCTTCTTCAGTCAAGTACAGAAAAGTTGATAGAAGCAGAAGATACTTGAAGACGATGTAATCAGTCCATCACCCTTAAAGTTTTGAGGTGGTCAGTCCCTCAGTCTGGAGAAGAGCATTGTTCCATAGTATGAAACAATATGGAGATGAAGTGACCGCATGGAGCTTTTTATAGCGCCAAGAGGTGAGACGTAGGCCACTAGGAGAGGTAAGAACTCAGATGTTGAAAGGTCAGGTCCCTCTCAAATCCAGCCGCTCTCACTAGTGGAAGTTGTCGAAGTTGATTGCAGGTCTGTACCAAGATACCCTTGTGTTGCAGTGTCTGACAGATTGAACATTAAAATGGTATAAAATACCGACAGGTTGTTAGGTAAGACACATATGCAACAGTTAGGTATCTTTATTATGAAACGTTTCGCCTACACAGTAGGCTTCTTCAGTCAAGTACAGAAAAGTTGATAGAAGCAGAAGATACTTGAAGACGATGTAATCAGTCCATCACCCTTAAAGTTTTGAAGTGGTCAGTCCCTCAGTCTGGAGAAGAGCATTGTTCCATAGTATGAAACAATATGGAGATGAAGTGACCGAATGGAGCTTTTTATAGCGCCAAGAGGTGAGACGTAGGCCACTAGGAGAGGTAAGAACTCAGATGTTGAAAGGTCAGGTCCCTCTCAAATCCATTTTAATGTTCAATCTGTCAGACACTGCAACACAAGGGTATCTTGGTACAGACCTGCAATCAACTTCGACAACTTCCACTAGTGAGAGCGGCTGGATTTGAGAGGGACCTGACCTTTCAACATCTGAGTTCTTACCTCTCTTAGTGGCCTACGTCTCACCTCTTGGCGCTATAAAAAGCTCCATTCGGTCACTTCATCTCCATATTGTTTCATACTATGGAACAACGCTCTTCTCCAGACTGAGGGATTGACCACCTCAAAACTTTAAGGGTGATGGACTGATTACATCGTCTTCAAGTATCTTCTGCTTCTATCAACTTTTCTGTACTTGACTGAAGAAGTCTACTGTGTAGGCGAAACGTTTCATAATAAAGATACCTAACTGTTGCATATGTGTCTTACCTAACAACCTGTCGGTATTTTATACCATTTTATTGTTCAATCTGTCAGACACTGCAACACAAGGGTATCTTGGTACAGACCTGCAATCAACTTCGACAACTTCCACTAGTGAGAGCGGCTGGATTTGAGAGGGACCTGACCTTTCAACATCTGAGTTCTTACCTCTCCTAGTGGCCTACGTCTCACCTCTTGGCGCTATAAAAAGCTCCATTCGGTCACTTCATCTCCATATTGTTTCATACTATGGAACAATGCTCTTCTCCAGACTGAGGGACTGACCACCTCAAAACTTTAAGGGTGATGGACTGATTACATCGTCTTCAAGTATCTTCTGCTTCTATCAACTTTTCTGTACTTGACTGAAGAAGCCTACTGTGTAGGCGAAACGTTTCATAATAAAGATACCTAACTGTTGCATATGTGTCTTACCTAACAACCTGTCGGTATTTTATACCATTTTAATGTTCAGCAAGTCTATATGAATTATCCTCCTTCTTAACCATGACTACTGGTGAACAATATGAAGATACTGAAGGTTCAATGATCTTTAGTTTTAATAATTTGTCTACCTCTCGGTCAAATGCATCCCTAAGGTGAACTGGAACTGGGTATAATTTTCGTTTGATAGCATTGTCTGTCACTAAGTCAATCTTATGGACTACCGTGGAGGTAACACCTGGAATATCAGTAAAGACATCTGAAAAGTTACTCACACATTGAAGTAGTTCATGTCTCTTACGGTCATCCAAAGATTCATTAATATTAATGCTGGTTGCGCCCGAGTGGTCAAGAGTCACCAAGTCATGTAGTTCTTCATCATAGTCTAAGTTAGAGGTGTCAATTACGCACACCTTACATTCTTCAGTTGTTTTATCAAGTTCGTGTGGAAAAACTAAGTCAAAGTTATTAAGGCAGTTAACTGAATTTCTTCGGTAATATTTCTTAAGGATGTTGATATGATAAAGCTTAGGTTTCCCCTCGATTTCTATGAGGTAGTCAACTTTCCCACAAATTTTTAATACTTTATATGGACCTTTCCATGCTACTAATAATTTATTTGACTTGATAGGCAAAAGTACCAGGACTTCATCCCCTACTTTAAAATTTCTCCTCTGACTTTTGGAATCAAAATAGGTTTTGTACTGGTCCATTGACAAGTGTAAGTTTTTCGAAACTATGTCAGAGGTCTCCTCAAGTTTGGAACTAAGGTCAAGGAGAAACTGGTAAGAAGACTGAACCTCAGCATTTACCTCCTCATTAGTCCATAAGTCATGAAGGATGGACAATGGGCCTCTGGCCTGTCTACCATAGAGAAGTTCAAAAGGTGAAAACCCCAGGGAGTCACTGGGAACTTCCCTCATGGCAAACAAAGCACAGGGTAGGTAACGATGCCACTCCTTAGGTTTAAGGGAGCAAAGTTTCCTTAAAACGGACTTGAGAATCAAATGCTGGCACTCAATCCTCCCATTACAGCTGGGATGATAGGGTGTGGTGAAGAGAGGCTTCACTCCCAGAAGTTGGTATAGATGTTGCATTAAATCAGATGTGAATTGTGTCCCATGGTCAGACAAAATTTCTCTACGGATGCCCACTCTGGAGAAGATGAACAAAAGGGCTTCAGTCACCTCTGTAGTAGTTATGGTCTTTAAGGGTACCGCTTCAGGGAAACTCGAAGCATAATCAACTAATGTTAATATATATCTATGTACCCCAGATGAAAGTGGAGATAAAGGACGAACGATGTCAATAGCTACTCTTTCAAAGGGTGCCGTAAAGATAAGCATTTTGACCATAGGTACTTGCCGGGTACCTTGGGAGGATGACAGTTGGCAAACTTTACACGATCTACAATAGGTAGTGACATCTGAGGACATTTTTGGCCAAAAATAGGTTTCCCTAATTTTATTTAAGGTTTTACGATGCGAGAAATGTCCAACCACTGGCAGGTCATGAGCCATTTTAAGAACAGTCTCTCTGCATTGACTTGGAATAACTAAGATGGAATAGTCTATCTCATCTGAATTTAATTTGAATACTGACTTGTACAAGATACCTTTTATATATTCAAATTTATATGAAAAGTTTTTCCTTTGGATAACTTGATTTTGTTTAGCGGCATTATGACAATTCTGAAGAGAAGGGCAATTACGTTGTAAATTGACAAAGGAGTCCTTCGATATATCTAAAGGCTTAAAGTCAAGGAAAATCAAAGGATGGAGAGTAGTAGAAGCCTGGACTTTGGTCTGAGCCCTAGTCAAGACATTTATGGTATCGGAGGCGATATCTTCACTTTCATCTAACAAGTGAACCGGTGATCCTACTACCTCGCTTTCGAGAGTAGCATCACTGGTTTTTAATCCCACATGAATCTCACGAGACATTGTCTCATCTGAACTTTCGAGGGGCTTCTCTGACTCTACAGGAAGAGGATCTGAAAAGCTTATGTTCACCTTTGGTGATGAAAGGTCAACCTCAGAAGGAAGAATGGCACCTTTTACATTACCTATTAGTACGGAGCAAGAAGTGATGGGAGCTAGTACGGCTTCAGACCAACCTGTGAACCATTTAGACCTAATGTCTGTACGGCCCAAGTAGTCTGAAAGTGTAGCAGAGGAATGAGTTTCTTTAAGATTAGGGAACAGCTTATCAGAAATGACTATACATGTGCATCCAGTGTCTTGTAAAATGGTAGATACAATAAGTCCATTAACTGTTCCTGAACAGAAGGGTGCTTGGTCATTACAGTCTTTAAAACATCTTCCAACTTTTTGGACCTTCTTTGAAGGACAATCTGGACGTTTATGTCCCTTAACACCACACAAATGACAAACAGGAATAAAAGAAGTCACTTTGCTTTCCACTAGAGGCTTTGATTTCTTAAGGTCTGATGAACCCTTGCCCTTAGGGTTCGATCCCTTTAGATCTTCATAGGAATTGTGAGCCTCAGCATACAGGTCAGCAGCCTCAGCAACTTCCTCAGCTTTAATCAGGTTACGTTCTCTAATGAATGTTCTTATATGGTGGGGAAGAGCTGTCAGGAACTGGTCAGCAACCATGAAGTCTCTAAGAGATTCATAACTGTGATCAATTCCTGAATTCTCTATCCAAAAGTCGAACAAACGAAAGAGTGTTACCTGCAACTGCTGAAAGTTCTGGCCAGACTGTAAGGTGGCATACCTGAAATCTTTCCTGTAAGAATTAGTGGTTTTTTGATATGCTTTAAGGATTACCTTCTTCAGTAGATTATAATTACATATGATATCCTGCGACAAAGTTGCATAGATATTCAAAGCGGTACCAGAAAATAACATTCCTAACCTGGTAGCCCAGGTGTCAGCAGGCCATTCACAGAGGGTAGCAGTATTTTCGAACCTGATAATGTATTAAGTTATGTCGTCCCCCTCTGTGAAGGGAGGTAAATTAGGTGTTGGAATATGTGCACTAGCTGCATGATGTTCAATTACTCCTTCCTCTAATTGTTGTTGTGTAAAAGTTAACTTTTTATTCTCTAATTCAAGGCGAGATTTTTCGAGCTCGCGATCCTTTTCTCTCTCTATTAACTCATGTTCTCTATCCTTTGCTCTTTCCTCAAGTTCTCTTAATTTAAATTGTTCCTCACGTATCTTAGCTTGTTCCTCACGTATTTTAGCTTGTTCCTCACGTTCTCTAGCTCTTTCCTCACGATCAAGTCTATCACGCTCTTTTTTGTCTTCTCGCTCTCTTTCTAACTATCTTTCTTTGCTTTCTCTTTTAATTCTCTCTCTCTTCTTCTTCTCCTGTCTTTCCCTTTCTGTCTCTCTTCTCTCTCAATTCTCTCTCTTTCAATTCTTTCCTGGATCTTAGCACTAATGAAAAATTCTAAAATTTTCCCTGTAATTCCTAACTTACTTCCAGCATTCATCCAAAACTGGTATTCCTCCATACTTGCAAGAATAACTTAAACTATCAGGGGAAAAATGAAACGGGTCTCAAAGAAAACAGAAGGTTCAATTCCTGCTCCGCTCAAGCGGTAAATAAACCAGAGGGCTCGATCCCTGCTTCAATTAAACAATATGTACTAATGAAAACGAAGGGTTCTGTGCCGGCTCCGAGCAAACAGTAAGTAGATTGGGGTCACTTGACCATCCAATCTTCTCACCAACAAATCAAGAGTGTCCTACGACAGTTCCCTTGATAAAATAAAGAGCTCAATGAAACAAATTGTCACTGGAAAATCTCGGGTCCCTAGAGTCTAATCCTCCAAAGTGTTTCAAGCTCGAACAGAAAGGTGGCAGAATTAAATATTATATCCTGCCTGACTTGACTTACAATAAATTGAGACTATAACAATCACCAAATCTTTTAAATACCTGTACTGTAGTCCTACCATAGAGAATGATTACTCATGGCTGGTGATAACCGTCTGTGGTATGCAGCGTTAATGTTCCAATGGTAGATTCGAGATGGAATTGAATCTTGATTCTGTAGAATTGATCCTGGCAAGGTCGCCACTTGTGAAGGCTTACTCAGCCCTGTAACAACTTCAGACAGTATTACCAAGGCTGGCTCCTCCTCAGGAAAATTAATGAATAGAAAAAGAAACAATAACAGACAAACATAAACACTTTATTATATAGAAAATATAAAATATAAAACACTTAAATATGAAATATTAATCCTACATTAAAGAAAATGAAAAATATAAATGATAACTGAATTCAATGCTAATATAAAACTTGGGTGTCTGGTGTTGGTGACACTGCTTGTTGAAATCGTAGCCGTTGCCGATGATGGGGGGGGGGTCGCAGGTGTTGATGACAACCCACCGGCTCGTTCTTCACAGATTTTCTAGCCGTCAGTAATCCATCCAGATGACAGGAAAGCAGGTTTTTTTTCCACTGCAATGATGAGGGGTTATATACTGCTACTTACATACACAAACAGGTAAGTGGATCAAAAATTTGGGACGTCTCAGAACGTTAGTACATCTCCTTCAATTCTACTCGTTGATTGGCAGGTGACCCTCTCTGTCATCCAAGCTGGAAAGATAGACAGGTTACCCACTGCTTAAGAAATCACTCACCATGATAAGTACAATACCCAAAAGATGTGGTGATTATTACAACAGTCAACTTAGAGCAAGACTGAAAGGACTAAGTTTATTATTGGTCAAAAGTGAAGCTTTCAACCAATAAATCCACTAGAATACAAGGCAGGCATGTACTTACAGTAGTGCTGGGAGCTGTGAGTCTAGTGAGTACTGTTTGGACCGGAGCCCCACACGTCACCTTTCGGGAGGGGGGGGAAGAAAGAGGGGAAGGGATAGCGGGAGCTAGACTGACCCTACCTTAACAAGCAGCCGGCAATCAAACTATCACTTTCGGGGAGGGGGAAAAAGGGGGGGGGGGAATAGCGGGAGCGGGACTTACCCAACCTTAACAAGTAGCCGGCAACGAAACTATTGTTACTATACACTCCCTCGCTACTCCTATCTATTGAACTTTTCCCTCACAATTCAACTTGTTTGCTTCTTAACGTGGCTTATGAAAAGACGGTCTCCAAATTTACTTCTTGGTAAGGAAAATGTTTCATTGAGTCGCAATGAACGAGAGAACAAGTTGCATTGTAGTTAGCGAGTCACAGCTTGGCACAACTTGCTGAGAGCTCATCCAAGGTGCACTTACACTTGTAAAATTCCTCGTCCAAATGATCCTACATTTCCTTCACGCTTGTGACCTTATCACCCATGCAGGAGAACAGGCCACATGACCCAGGTCCTCACCTCATCACCCATACAGGAGCACAGGCCACACATCCCAGGTTCTCACCTCACCCTTCGCCTGACCAGACTATAAGGTGTATATTACCAAATCCTACAAGAATTACGTACCCAGCAGAGCTATGTGTTTTATCGTGATCCGAGGACATACGTCGCCCTAACCACTTAACCAGCGATCCTTCAAAGACCATGCACCGAGCAGAGCTAGGTGTTGTTCCTGATCTGAGGACATTCGTAATTAAGGGGGCTGCAGTTTGGTAAATATTTATTGGTTTCATTACTCTATGAACTGCTTGTGTAGACTGGTATTCAAACTGGAGATGGTTGAAATTATCCTTGAGCTTACCACTACCACGAATATCCTCAGATCATGAGCAACACCTAGCTCCGTCGAGTGCTAGATCTTTGAAGGATCGCTGGTTAAGTGGTTAAGGCGATGTAAATGCTGTTTCGTCTCTTGAGGCGGGAAAATGTGTCACATGATCTAATCCCGGCTGGCTGCAGTTTGGTATATATATACATACATATATATATATATATATATATATATATATATATATATATATATATATATATATATATATATAGTAGTAGGTTGGTAGACAGCAACCACCCAGGGAAGTACTACCGTCCTGCCAGATGACTGTGAAACAAAAACCTGTAACTGTTTTGCATGATGGTAGGATTGCTGGTTTCTTTTTCTGTCTCATAAACACGCTAAGATAACAGGGATATCTTGCTACTCCTACTTACACTTTGGTCACACTTCACAGACACGCACATGCATATATATATATACATACATCTAGGTTTTTCTCCTTTTTCTAAATAGCTCTTGTTCTTTTTTATTTCTTCTATTGTCCATGGGGAAGTGGAAAAGAATCTTTCCTCCGTAAGCCATGCGTGTCATATGAGGCGACTAAAATGCCGGGAGCAATGGGCTAGTAACCCCTTCTCCTGTATACAATTACTAAAAAAGAGAAGAAGAAAAACTTTATAAAACTGGGTTGCTTAAATGTGCGTGGATGTAGTGCGGATGACAAGAAACAGATGATTGCTGATGTTATGAATGAAAAGAAGTTGGATGTCCTGGCCCTAAGCGAAACAAAGCTGAAGGGGGTAGGAGAGTTTCAGTGGGGGGAAATAAATGGGATTAAATCTGGAGTATCTGAGAGAGTTAGAGCAAAGGAAGGGGTAGCAGTAATGTTAATGATCAGTTATGGAAGGAGAAAAGAGAATATGAATGTGTAAATTCAAGAATTATGTGGATTAAAGTAAAGGTTGGATGCGAGAAGTGGGTCATAATAAGCGTGTATGCACCTGGAGAAGAGAGGAATGCAGAGGAGAGAGAGAGATTTTGGGAGATGTTAAGTGAATGTATAGGAGCCTTTGAACCAAGTGAGAGAGTAATTGTGGTAGGGGACTTGAATGCTAAAGTAGGAGAAACTTTTAGAGAGGGTGTGGTAGGTAAGTTTGGGGTGCCAGGTGTAAATGATAATGGGAGCCCTTTGATTGAACTTTGTATAGAAAGGGGTTTAGTTATAGGTAATACATATTTTAAGAAAAAGAGGATAAATAAGTATACACGATATGATGTAGGGCGAAATGACAGTAGTTTGTTGGATTATGTATTGGTAGATAAAAGACTGTTGAGTAGACTTCAGGATGTACATGTTTATAGAGGGGCCACAGATATATCAGATCACTTTCTAGTTGTAGCTACACTGAGAGTAAAAGGTAGATGGGATACAAGGAGAATAGAAGCATCAGGGAAGAGAGAGGTGAAGGTTTATAAACTAAAAGAGGAGGCAGTTAGGGTAAGATATAAACAGCTATTGGAGGATAGATGGGCTAATGAGAGCATAGGCAATGGGGTCGAAGAGGTATGGGGTAGGTTTAAAAATGTAGTGTTAGAGTGTTCAGCAGAAGTTTGTGGTTACAGGAAAGTGGGTGCAGGAGGGAAGAGGAGCGATTGGTGGAATGATGATGTAAAGAGAGTAGTAAGGGAGAAAAAGTTAGCATATGAGAAGTTTTTACAAAGTAGAAGTGATGCAAGGAGGGAAGAGTATATGGAGAAAAAGAGAGAAGTTAAGAGAGTGGTGAAGCAATGTAAAAAGAGAGCAAATGAGAGAGTGGGTGAGATGTTATCAACAAATTTTGTTGAAAATAAGAAAAAGTTTTGGAGTGAGATTAACAAGTTAAGAAAGCCTAGAGAACAAATGGATTTGTCAGTTAAAAATAGGAGAGGAGAGTTATTAAATGGAGAGTTAGAGGTATTGGGAAGATGGAGGGAATATTTTGAGGAATTGTTAAATGTTGATTTCGTGTATAGGACAAGGAGGAATAACATCTTGTAGGAGTGAGGAAGAGCCAGTTGTGAGTGTGGGGGAAGTTCGTGAGGCAGTAGGTAAAATGAAAGGGGGTAAGGCAGCCGGGATTGATGGGATAAAGATAGAAATGTTAAAAGCAGGTGGGGATATAGTTTTGGAGTGGTTGGTGCAATTATTTAATAAATGTATGGAAGAGGGTAAGGTACCTAGGGATTGGCAGAGAGCATGCATAGTTCCTTTGTATAAAGGCAAAGGGGATAAAAGAGAGTGCAAAAATTATAGGGGGATAAGTCTGTTGAGTGTACCTGGTAAAGTGTATGGTAGAGTTATAATTGAAAGAATTAAGAGTAAGACGGAGAATAGGATAGCAGATGAACAAGGAGGCTTTAGGAAAGGTAGGGGGTGTGTGGACCAGGTGTTTACAGTGAAACATATAAGTGAACAGTATTTAGATAAGGCTAAAGAGGTCTTTGTGGCATTTATGGATTTGGAAAAGGCGTATGACAGGGTGGATAGGGGGGCAATGTGGCAGATGTTGCAAGTGTATGGTGTAGGAGGTAGGTTACTGAAAGCAGTGAAGAGTTTTTACGAGGATAGTGAGGCTCAAGTTAGAGTATGTAGGAAAGAGGGAAATTTTTTTCCCAGTAAAAGTAGGCCTTAGACAAGGATGTGTGATGTCACCGTGGTTGTTTAATATATTTATAGATGGGGTTGTAAGAGAAGTAAATGCGAGGGTCTTGGCAAGAGGCGTGGAGTTAAAAGATAAAGAATCACACACAAAGTGGGAGTTGTCACAGCTGCTCTTTGCTGATGACACTGTGCTCTTGGGAGATTCTGAAGAGAAGTTGCAGAGATTGGTGGATGAATTTGGTAGGGTGTGCAAAAGAAGAAAATTAAAGGTGAATACAGGAAAGAGTAAGGTTATGAGGATAACAAAAAGATTAGGTGATGAAAGATTGAATATCAGATTGGAGGGAGAGAGTATGGAGGAGGTGAACGTATTCAGATATTTGGGAGTGGACGTGTCAGCGGATGGGTCTATGAAAGATGAGGTGAATCATAGAATTGATGAGGGAAAAAGAGTGAGTGGTGCACTTAGGAGTCTGTGGAGACAAAGAACTTTGTCCTTGGAGGCAAAGAGGGGAATGTATGAGAGTATAGGTTTACCAACGCTCTTATATGGGTGTGAAGCGTGGGTGATGAATGTTGCAGCGAGGAGAAGGCTGGAGGCAGTGGAGATGTCATGTCTGAGGGCAATGTGTGGTGTGAATATAATGCAGAGAATTCGTAGTTTGGAAGTTAGGAGGAGGTGCGGGATTACCAAAACTGTTGTCCAGAGGGCTGAGGAAGGGTTGTTGAGGTGGTTCGGACATGTAGAGAGAATGGAGCGAAACAGAATGACTTCAAGAGTGTATCAGTCTGTAGTGGAAGGAAGGCGGGGTAGGGGTCGGCCTAGGAAGGGTTGGAGGGAGGGGGTAAAGGAGGTTTTGTGTGCGAGGGGCTTGGACTTCCAGCAGGCATGCGTGAGCGTGTTTGATAGGAGTGAATGGAGACAAATGGTTTTTAATACTTGACGTGCTGTTGGAGTGTGAGCAAAGTAACATTTATGAAGGGATTCAGGGAAACCGGCAGGCCGGACTTGAGTCCTGGAGATGGGAAGTACAGTGCCTGCACTCTGAAGGAGGGGTGTTAATGTTGCAGTTTAAAAACTGTAGTGTAAAGCACCCTTCTGGCAAGACAGTGATGGAGTGAATGATGGTGAAAGTTTTTCTTTTTCGGGCCACCCTGCCTTGGTTGGAATCGGCCGGTGTGATAATAAATATATATATATATATATATATATATATATATATATATATATATATATATATAATATATATATATATATATATTATATAATATATATGTCGTGCCGAATATGTAAAACTGGTCAATTAGCAAGAACTCATTTAAAATTAAGTCCTTTCTAAAATTTTCTCTTATACGTATAAAAATATATTTTTTTCATTAATATTGATGTAAAAAAATTTAATTTTGCACCAAAAGGAACTTAGAAAACTTACCTAACCTTATTATAACAAGAACAATTTATTTTAGCCTAACCCGACTAATATTATTTTAGATTTGTTTACAGTAATTTAATACAAAACAAACACAGTGAAATATATTTTTTTCGTTAGGTTCAAAATGATTTTGGCGAAATTATTGCATACACAAATTTTCACTTGTCCTATATGGCAAGATGAGCGTTGCTATTTAAGCCAAGATCGCAAGTTCTGTCTATTCGGCACGACACACACACACACACACACACACACACACACACACACACACACACACACACACACACACACACACACATATATATATATATATACATATATGTATATATATATATATATATATATATATATATATATATATATATATATATGTCGTGCGAATAGGCAGAACTTGCGATCTTGGCTTAAATAGCAACGCTCATCTTGCCATATAGGACAAACGAAAATTTGTGTATGCAATAATTTCGCCAAAATCTTTCTGAGCCTAACGAAAAAAATATATTTCACTGTGTTTGTTTAGTATTAAATTATTGTAAACAAATCTAAAATATATTTAGTTCGGTTAGGCTAAAATAAATTGTTCTTGTTATAACAAGGTTAGGAAAGTTTTCTAAGTTACTTTTGGAGCAAAATTAAAAATTTTTACTTTAACATTAATGAAAAAAATATATCTTTAAACGTATGAGAGAAACTTTTAGAAAGGACTTAATTTTAAATGAGTTCTTGCTAATTGACCAGTTTTACCAATTCGGCACGACATATATATATATATATATATATATATATATATATATATATATATATATATATATATATATATATATATATATATATATATATATATATATATACTAGCCATTTTAGCATTTTAGTCGCCTCTTACAACACTCATGGCTTACGGAGGAAGAATTCTTTTCCACTTCCCCATGGAGATAAGAGGAAATAAACAAGAACAAGAACTAGAAAGAAAATAGAAGAAAACCCAAAGGGGTGTGTATATACATGTTTGTACATGCATGTGTGGCGTGACCTAAGTGTAATTAGAAGTAGCAAGACGTACCTGAAATCTTGCATGTTTATGAGACAGTAAAAAGACACCAGGAATCCTACCATCATGTAAAGCAATTTCAGGTTTCCGTTTTACACTTACTTGGCAGGACGGTAGTACCTCCCTGGGCAGTTGCTGTCTACCAACCTACTACCTAGATATATATATATATATATTTATATATATATATATATATATATATATATATATATATATATATATATATATATATATATATATATATGCATACATACATACATACATACATACACCGTATATTCCAAGTGGAGCCACGATGGCTGCCATCCGTACCATACAGTAATGGCTGCAGACATAAGACACATTCGTCTTCCCAACATCCTCTACATTAGACATGTGAAGGAAAGTAAACTTCGTAACATTTATAGTTTCATAATACATACATTTATTTTGGGTCAGATTCAGAGAACATTAACCAAACATTTTACCATGTACTATATTGGGTTATTCTAAGTTACTCCACAAAATAAATGTTAAAATTCAAACCTGTTTTTTGAATCTAAATAAAAGTTTGTTGAATGAGAGTCAACACAGGTAAGGAGTTTCTTGAGGAAATGGTATGGTGATACCGACAAGATGTGGAGTTTCTTGCCACTGAGCCAGAAGTATGACTGATACCCACAGAAGAAAATAGTTTTACAAACGATGAATAAATAAAAACACCATGGTTTTTGTACACGATATATGACGATCAATGTATAATTATCAGGGCAAACAAATCTCGGGGGTATAATCCCCAAGAAGTTTATTTTCTTGGGTATATTTACCAAGAGGTGTGTAACTGTCGTTATGTTTACTAAGCAGTGTGTATATTCCTCCAGGTAACTTACACTAAGAAGTAGTTTAAGATATTTATGTGTTGCAGGTCTCCTACACCTGACGACTCTCTGGGTTTCACCTGGTCACCTACCACACCATCCGCCCCTTACCACCTGAACCTCAACTCTAAGCCCTCAATGGTTCCGGACTCGCACTCTGAGGTGAGTTTTTCACGCCCACCAAACCAGTAACCCACGCCAACAGGTGAGCTTCCCACGCCCACCAAACCAGTAACCCATGCTAACAGGTGAGCTTCCCACGCCCACCAAGTGAGTTTTGCAGACAAAGGAAAGAAAGACATTAATAAAAATTATCCAGATTAGATGGCAGAACAACTAGTTAAGATCACAGGACAAAACCACGACTGGTAATTTAGAAGATCAAACTAACTGCATAAGAAAAAAGATACATAGCAGTTAACAGGAATTTGGGAGGCGAATTGAATAGGACATTAAAGGTAACTTCGAAGTCATTGATTTTTCATATATATCTGGGTTGAAAAAAAGGTAAAAAACAACGGTAAGATCATTAACTAGCGATAATGGAAGAGTAAGAAGCAACGAAATTATTTCTTCAATATTCGACACAAGTTTTCAGTTCTGTATTTACAGACGAACACAACACTAACATTCTCAGGCTGCAAAACCTGTTTTAAGGGAATCAACAATATATGCTATATGATAATAATAATAATAATAATAATAATATCTTTACTACAAGTACATGTACAAGTTATACAGTCGTAGCTGTCATCAGTGACATACTACTATATAGAAAGCCCCTTGTTATGCAGAGCATTTCGGGCAAATTAGGTCAGTTTTGTCCCAGGATGCGACCCACACCAGTCGACTAACACCCAGGTACCCATTTTAATGATGCGTGAACATAGACAACCAGTGTAAGGAAACACGTCCGATGTTTCCACCCCTTCGCCGGGAATCGAACCCGGACACTGACCGTGTGAAGCGAGAGCTTTTCCCACCAAGCTCGGCAACTTAAAATAACTAGAGAAAGCTTAATATTAACAAATCAAATAAGTGAAAGAGCTGTGTAACAGAAATATAACAAAAACTGTAGATCCAAATTGTGTTCTTATAAATAGTATTATTCATAGAAAGATTAGACGATGGCAAGGTGTCAAAAACTGAAATATGGCAGTGTTTTCCCAATATTCGAAAAGGGAAGAAATAGGACGTGAGCTCTGAATCATTCCACCAGCTTATTATAAATATTGTGTAAAACAAATGTAAAATTAGTAGGGAGAAGATTGTGAAATTTCTGGAAGATATTATAATAACTGGAACTAAATATGGTTTTCGTAACAAAAGATGATACCTTAAATTTAACCGAATTTTTCAGTTATAATTACAAAAGCTGGGAGAAAAAAGCCCAAACTAGATTTCAAGAAAGTCTTCGATTAGGCACTACATTAAAGAATGCTGGGTAAAATAATGGCAGGCAGTAACAGCCAGGTTGATCAGGCCCTGATCCACCGTGAGGCCTGGTCATGGACCGGGCCGCGGGGGTGTTGACCCTTGAAACACTCTACAGGTATACCCCAGGTATAATAAACAAGACAAACGTCATGCCTGGTATGACTGGCTCACCAACAGGAAACACTGAGTGATACCGAGCAGAAACATGTCCGAGGAGCTAGATGTTAAAAGTTGAGATCTTCAGGTCCATAACACAATAGTTTTCACAATATTCAAATGTTTATAAACAAACTAGCCGAAGAGAAGAACTATGAAGCAATCATATGAAATGAACTTACGTATACTAAATAATGTCTGTGAGAACAGCAAGCCAACAGAACGGTCGGTTGCATACACAGTAATTTAAAATATAAATTACCAGACCTCATATGCTCTCTAGTTTCGGTTCCTAAATTACAAAAGAGACTAAGGTATACAGAGGTTGTAGAAAAAGAGAGCAAAACTTCATTATCATTAAGTACCTCTCAAGGAAGGTTCCTTGATGTTGGTGAGGGGCTCTTGATTTAGGGAATTGGATCTGTGCTCCAGTTCCCCGAATTAAGCCTGAATGCCTTCCACATCCCCCCCTGGCGCTGTATAATCCTCCGGGTTTATCGCTTACCTCTTGATTATAATAATAATATTAAGTAATAAGTTACATGAAGAGATACTGTAGCTGCAGATTACTGATATAAACTATCTGGTAAAGCTGTTAGCAGTGAACCAGTAATCCTTGATAACTGGCTCGAGACTTGCCCTGTTTATATCACATTCTAGGAACTCTGCAGAGGCTTTGTGTGGCCGATGAATCCCTGACCTTAGTTCAGGAACTACCTCAGGTTAACCATGGACCAAACAGGACATAGTTCTGGTTGAAGCAGAAGCAGTGCTGTTAGAATTAGTGGCTATAATAAGTATGTGACAACTGTGGTCTCATCTCTCTTATTAATATCTATGCATTTTTCCTACATGTCATGATCTTTATTCGACCAATTTGATAAGCCAGCAGGTGTGGCCAGGGAGTGAAGAATGGGAAGAGAGCCTTCTGCTCTGTAATCAAAATTTCAGTTATGTAGACAGACTTGGAGGTCACTAGACTATAAGCCACAGTACAGGTGGGATTTGAACCCATGGCAAGTGAGTCCTAAAACTCCAGGTCGAGTGACTTACGCACTGGCCTGGAGTTTTAAGATTCATTTACCATGGGTTCAAATCCCACCCATTCCGTGGTTTGTTTGCACTCGTGTTATTACAACTTCGCGAGTCACTCTCTGGATTATAGTTAGTTCTTCAAAGCAGATAACTTTGACATAGACCGTGGGGGTCTCTTTGTTTTCCTTAGCCATGCAAGACATTACACCATCACAGAGTATGCAGCGCCAGCACAGAGTCCACATCTGGTCCACAAACTAAATATTGTGGAAAGAATAATGTGACAAGTAGCAGAGATAACACTAGATTATAGAAAAACTGTAGAAGACTTGGTAGAGGGGAGGGAAAAACTTATTCAGATTTCTGGAAAACAGGTTCAAGAAGACATAGATGGAAGTTAAAGAGGTATTTGAAACATGGTTGTCAGGTAATATTTCCTCAGCCTAATAATGGCTAATGTTTCAATGGTAATAAGATGCTTAAATGTTTTTTTTTTTTTTTCAGAAAATAACTTCATATTGTAGCGTGTTCATTAGCTTTATGAAGAAATTGTAATATATATAAATTCCTGTAATAATTTTTTTCGTGATGTAATTATGCCAGGTGAGGACTGATAAAGACCCATTGTGACTATTGTAATCATTTTTTTGTTTTTGCGTTACTTCTGACATAATGAACATGGAGTGCACAATAAACTAGCCACTCAGACTACACATGAGCATCAGTCGTTTTCTCTTTCAGTTCATTCCACTTTTTGACCATTCTAAGGGTTGTGCCTTAGAATGGTCAAAAAGTGGAATAAACTGGAAAAGAAAAACGGTTGAAGCGCATGTGTGAACATATAGAACAGGACCCACAATGATAACAGTGGGTGAACACTAACTAGTATGGTCATGAGAGTGCTCTGGGAGAGTACAGGATGAGTTTTGGTCAGTTAAAATGAAAAACACAAGTTGAGAGTCGACCCCAGCAACTACATCTTTGCTAGTGTAATAATATTACACAAGTTGAGCACTAACATATTATACCTCTTCTACTACTCAGTTATAGTGTTTGTTCTCCCTCTCACAGATGATGAAATTCTGGACGTCACTTCCCACTAAGGAGAACCTCATACTGTACCCAGAGAGAGAAGTCACACCCGAAATGGAGGAGAAAGAGACAAGAGAGGAACTGTAGCAAGTGACAAAATCATCTAAGCTGAAACTTAACACCTAAAATGTTTATTTGGAGGGGTATTATTATTAATAATAATTATCTATTATTATATTATTATTTTTTATAAGCGCTAAACGCATGTGGAGCATACACCGAAAGGTGACTTAGATAAAACCAAATTTGATCCAGGTAAGAAGTTAGGTCCACTTCCGTGGATATAGAGGCCACCGGCATCAAGGCATGTTCCTATACGAGGCAGTGAACATTATTTGTTGTCTGTGGTGAAGAATCCTTGATTAGTACCGAAATATACACATCCCTTCTACGTCTTGTTTTAATTTATCCTTGTGATATTTACTTGTCTACTGACCAGTGCTTTTGATATATACCATAATACATATCTAATACATATATGTATAACTTCACAGCACTAACCAAGGAGTCGAACCCATGCTGTTTTGGCCCGCCTAATCGTGAGAGAAAGCGCATGACGCTTTAGATCACTAGACCAGTGTGGTCTAGTGATCTAAAGCGTCATGCGTTTTCTCTCACCATGAGGCGGGCCAAAACAGCATGGGTTCGACTCCTTGGCTAGTGCAGTGTTTTTTTTGATCAATGCCACTTGTTCTGTGAGTACAATATATATATATATATATATATATATATATATATATATATATATATATATATATATATATATATATATATATATATATATATATATATATATATATGCAATAAGATCACAGTAAACAGGTGATTTCAGAATATGCAAAATAACCACTGTGAAAAACTAGTGAAATTCCAAGCACTTTTCGTAACTACGCACAAGGGTCTAGGCCCTTTATATGCGTTCCTTTCATGCATTACTTTTATTGTTCCTTGATAATGTGAGTAGTCACGGAAGCGCTTGGAATTTCACTATTATTTCACAGTGGTTGTTTTGCACACACACACACATCTCAGTAGTAGTAACCAGTTACCAGTAACCACTGTGCCAGTTGACTCACGACCAACCGTCTCTGCCTGAGTCACTGTCTATTCATATTGAGCTGACCTTGCATTATTCAAAGACCCTCTCACATATGGGTACGGGCGGCCAGTCAGTCAGTGTTACGAGAGGAGCGAGTGAGATAGGTACGGCTGTAAGGGCACAACCCACATTATCTGTAATTATATGTACTACCAGCCTACGTGAGTATTTCTTACCTAATCCACGTGTCCAACTCCCACATGATAAATGGTGACAGCGGTGTGGAGCGTGGATTTACGTTTTTAAGGGTAATTCAAGACGTTAGAAGGCTGTTTGTGAGTAGCGGCAGGGTCAAAGGTGAACCGTCACCCACCAGCACTACCCTCACGCACCACCTCCAGCCTGCGAGCCTGTTGCAGCCGTTTCAAGCTTCCTGGCTTAGTTCGTGTGCTGATTGCTTCAATCTCCGAGGGGTTGACCCGGATTTTGCAATTAAGCCAGTCAGTAAGCCAGACTGTGGAAGTGAACGCCAGTCAGCCTATCATCCAGCCTGTCTCCTGTCATCCAACTGCTCCTCCGTGCTTTGTGCATCGTTACACGTCTCCCAGCCAGCCATTCTCGTGGGGTAAGCCAGTCAGCCAACCCAGCTTCTAACCCAGCTGAGAGAGAGAAGTAAGCCACGCAGTAAGAAGTAAGCCAAGTTCCTCTGAAGTATTGTCTATATCGCTTTGTGCTCCCTGTTGGATGCTAAGAGTGGTTTTCACCATTCCTGTGGCATAGAGTGGCTTATCAAGCCACCTTCGTGGGTAGAGTGGGGTGCGCGGCAGTGCCCCAGCGAGAGTCTCACCCACCATACTCTCTCCCTCCACACACTATCCACCCACCACCAGACACCCACCTCATCTACCTGTGGTTGTTTGCACCCTTGTACCGGGTCCTACTACTGCTTTGGCTCACATAATTGGTCGAGAGATTGTAGGTGAGTGCCACCGATAAAATCCAATTATGGGAGTTCACCGAGTGAGCGCATTTCTTCCGACAACAGTGAGTATAGGAGGTGTCAGTCACCGCGCAGGACAACCTATAACCTACCCTCATCACCAGTAATCACCCGACTACTACAGACTTCAGTGATAATTTTCTGTTTAGAGACATTTTTCTTGCATTTAAAGACATTTGCGTGTGTGAGACATTTATAGTAAATTGCTTGTGTACTCTAAACCTTGTGTTTTCAGTGTAAACGCAGTATTTCTTTGACTCATTATTTTTATAATATTTTTCAGTGTTTTCACTTATCTTATATTTTTTTTATCTGTGTTTTTTTTCTTTATGCTACTCCTGTC
Source organism: Cherax quadricarinatus (assembly GCF_038502225.1). Classification (NCBI taxonomy): domain Eukaryota; kingdom Metazoa; phylum Arthropoda; class Malacostraca; order Decapoda; family Parastacidae; genus Cherax; species Cherax quadricarinatus. The sequence goes on from NC_091348.1 coordinate 6,458,037, forward strand.
TCTAGTAAGTATTATTGTGTAGTGTACCAGTCAGTCACTCTGTGTGAAGTGATTCATTTTTTTATTGTATTCTTTCCGCGTTGTATTCTCCAGTAATTGTCATTGTATTTCATGCAGTGATATTCACCCCAGTATACTAAATTATCCATTTATTTCTATGTGTGTCTTTTTTCGTATGCCAGCAGTGTCTCATTCCTCTAATTTTTTCGCAGACTGTGTACCATTATTTTTGCCAGCAAATTTTTGTCGTATCAGTCACAGCAAGATTTTGTTGTAAGAATATACTCATAATATTGTGTGCCCTGCCACTGTAAGTGTTAATTTACCCGTTTTGTTCCTTTGTTTTATTTTATTCATATTTTTATATTTCTTTGAACAAATTCACTCTTGATGCAATTTCAATTACTTTTAACGTAAAGTGTTTTCCTTACTCTGTTTGAGTAAATTGTTTTGTCTAATTTACAATTAAGAGTTAAAGTGTTCAATCAGTTTTTTTTTCTTCATATTTTAATTTCATTATTTAACCTGAGTTTTCCCAGTGACACTTTATTACTGCAGTGATTATTTCTACACTTTATTTTGTTGCACTTGTTCTGCAGTGAATTATTTTCTTTTATTGATATTTTTATGAATTATATTTTAATTTTGTCTATGCATTCTTAGAAAATACTTAAATTTCCCAGTTAACAATTTAATAATTTTATTTTATACTTTTACATTGATTTAAAATTTAATTAATTAATTTCTTTATTAGCAAGAGTAAAGACAGCTCATTTTGCATTTAATTCAGTCTCCAGTAATATTTTTACTTGTATATTTCAATGTAAATTTTTTTATTTTGGCCAATAGTCCTTTAAATTGAGTTGTCCTTTCTCTTGCAAGTGTATCTTAGACATTTTTTTTTATTCCTTCTGCAGAATTCGTTGCATATCTTTTATTTCAATTCTAGAATTTTATATCATTTTTATTGTTCATTATTTTTGCCTTATTTGTTCTCGTGCTACTTTGCCTATGTCTCACATACCGTCAAGTGATACTTTAGTGAATGTCGACACTCAGACCTCTCAGGCTATTGCTGCTCCTGTCATCAGTCCTCACATTCCCCTGACTGAAAGACATTACCTAGCCCTCGAACAATGTGTTTGTTCTCACAGCTTGTATCTGAGATTTGTTAAAGTGCTGCGAAATGTGAAGTTCAGATTAAGTTCCTATAGATCCGTGAATTACTTATTAACGTAGCCGAGCGGTCAGGCACTAGTAATACTGTCACTCCTGTCTGGACTCCAGCCACAATATCATGCACGCACGATAGTGCTCTACTATCCTTGCGATGGCGACTTGTTCAAGTATTCGTTCCTTCCCAGGGGACGCTTTGAGAAGAACTTTACTTGCAACGAGTTATGCCATCTCTTGCTGATGCCACAAGCCGTGCAGAAAGACGTTTCTGTGGCTAGTGTGCTCACTTGAGTGTTGTTGTTGTCCTGTGTTTCAGATTGTGATCCCATCCTAGTTGACAGTAATCAGTGCATTGTAAGAAGTTATTTCTCGAGTAACTTCCACGTTGTTAAAGTTTGTAAGTGTAGTTTCTTTATAGTTGATACCTCGTGTCACTGTGTGCGACTCAGAATATCAGCATTGTTCACCGTGTTCATTTCTTTTCTCCTGTGCTTGCAGTTTGAGATAGTAGATTCGTTCTTCCTTGCTCATATTGCGTGTTATAGCGTTAATTTTTCAACTGGGGGGAGTCATCCACTCCACCGAGTTTGTTCATTCCTCCAGTAAGAAAGAACAGATCCCATGTGGTCTGGTGTGATTCGATTCCTGCTCCAGGAAGATCTTATTCTGACTGTGAAGCCACCAGCACCCATCAGTGACTTTGTCATGAACCAAGAATTACTGTATCGAACAGCTGAGTTGGGTACTCCTAGCAGAAGAGTATACCAGTTAGTAATTCCACAGTCACTAGTGAATGTAGCCTTACAGCTAGTTCACGATGTACCAGGTGTTGCACACCCTGGTATGGATCGTTCAGTAAAACAAGCCAGATTGAAATACTTTTGGCCTCGTATGGCAACTGATATTTCTGAGTATGTTAAGAAATGTAGTGTCTGCATGCAACATAAAGGCAATGCTAATGGTCCTAATCCAATCCAAGTGTATCCAACTACTAGCGAACCGTGGGAAAGAGTTGCGCTAGATTTGTTAACTAATTTCCAATGTTCCCTCCAAGGCAACAAACATCTGTGTGTTATGGTAGACCATTTCACCAGATATTGTGAGTTCCTATTGCAGATAAGACTGCCGAGACAGTAGCTAAAGCGTTTAAAGAACGCATTATCTGCAGGCATACCACCCCTAAGTCACTAGTAACAGATAATGGAGGTGAATTCTGTAATGAGATTCTTGAAAATTTGTGTACCTTGTACAAGATCTCTAAATCCACCATTGTTCCTCATCATCCTGCCAGCAATGGGTTAGCGGAACGAACCAATAAGAAAGTACTTGATGTCTTGAGAGCCACTATCAATCCCAACAGTGAAACTTGGGATGAAGTTATACCTGATGTGCAGTGTGCTATAAATTCTGCTTACAATGTTTCTATAGGTGACACTCCACATTATGCATTGTACGGTGTAGATAAACGTTTTCCTTATGAGTTGTTATATTCTAATCCGAAACCAAATTACAACCCTGATGATTTCATAGCAACTCGTACCAGCTTAGCTCAAAGTGTTTTTAGAAGAATCCTTGAAACACTTCATAAATCAACAGCTGAATTTACAAGAGTCGCAAACACTCGAGCAAAGCCATCCAAAATCAAAGTAGGTTCGAGAGTTATGCTGATTAACTTTAACAAAACGTCTGCAATGCCAAAGCTTGATCAAAAGTTTGTTGGTCCTTATCGAGTAGTTGAACATATCACTGGTAATAAGTATAAGGTTAGAGAGATTAGTACTGGTCAGTATAAAGAATCGCATTTAGATCATATGAAGTTAGTATGTGATGATAATGATGTTCCAACCCAGACTAATGTGACAGACTTTTGCACACACACACACACACACACACACACACATACACACACACACACACACACACACACACACACACACACACACACACACACACACACACACACACACACACACACACACACACAAATATATATATATATATATATATATATATATATATATATATATATATATATTGGAAAATTAAATTTACCTGGATGTAACTCATAAGGTACATAGCAGTAAATGGTTACAAAGATAATTATTCTTTATCAAGGTTACAAAGATAATTATTCTTTATCAAGGTTACAGAGACAAGTAGGAGTTTCAGGACACCTAGGTCGCAAAAAATGTCCCCCTTCGATACCTACTACTGTCATATCCACAAGTCACTATTGACCTATATTAATTTCAAATGAAATATACATTACCAGGAATTATGGTAAACATTAATATAAACATGTGGACTGTATGTTAAAATTAAAAAATGATTACATATACACATTTATGTAACAGAAGGAGAATTTATCTTAATACCACTCACCTATTAGTCTGGAGATAACTGTGTGTCATGTACAGAACCCCCTGACTAAAATATGGAGAAAATACTGGCCAGAATTCCAACATAAATATACATGTATAGACACGACTTAGCTGGGGTAATATCCTGTTTCCATCTAATTACGGAGTCCTGTCCAGTCGCCTGATTTCTCACGTTATGCAGGACTGCAATTCCAACAATTTTGGCTCCTATTTGGGAAGTTTCAAACACAATTTAACTTCCAGAGCGACGAAATTTATGCACATTCCATTAGCGTGCCTGTACCACATTCAAAAACAATGGCGTCTACTCCCCAGCAACGCTCACCCATTGCTGGTTCTTTATTTATTTACAAATGAATTTTTATTACCTACAATATAGGGCATCAATTTACATATAAATACACTGTATTTTTGGAGAATATACAGTATTATCCACACACACACACACACACACTCACACACACATTATATATATATATATATATATATATATATATATATATATATATATATATATATATATATATATATACATTATATATATATATATACACATTATATATATATATATATATATATATATATACACATATATATATATATATATATATATATATATATATTGTGTGTATATATATATATATATTATATGTGTCTATATATATATATATATGTCGTGCCGAATAGGCAGAACTTGCGATCTTGGCTTAAACAGCAACGCTCATGAGTATACTAACAGGCCTATAGTTGCTGACTATTTTTCTTAAAGATAGGAGTAACTGAACTCCTCTGAAACGGTATTAGTAGTGATGGACAAATTTGTTATGTGCACAATGAGGATTAGCAGTTTAGAGGCGCCATCGTATATGGAAAGTACTGGTAATGCAGGTTTTCATGTAATTTAATACTTTTAAAATAATCGCATTAAAGATACATACCTTCACAATTTCATATGAACATTATTATCCATATCAAATATTACACACAAGTTACAGGAAAATTATCAAAATTTTCCACAGGTAATGTGTTTTCTCTTTTAATGTCTTTAGGTGCTCTTACTAGCCTATAAATTCTAACGTAAAAATGCATTAATTTTTTTTTCGTATCCAGATATTTTTCAGGGAGTTTCACTATTTCTCCCAGTTGACTACTATTGATTTATGTAGGAATTCTCATTGTATTCATAATGACTTCCTCAGCATCTATTTAACCATCATCAATAGTAAATTCATCATTAGTATCACTAAGCTTATCTTCACTTTCTCTCCCACCGTCACTTTCTTTATCACTATCATGACAGTTTTTACTAGCATAGTTAGTCTACTTCTTTATTACTTTCAATTTTACATTGGTGTCATCTTTCTCATTTTCAGTATCATCAGCATTACTACCCTCCAGATCCTGGTTATCAGTTTTTTAATCACTTATGTGGAAAATAATGTATTTTCCGAAAAAATCCAGCATATTTTTATGAAAATTTGTATAATACATTGTATTTAATAAAAATTAATTTGTAAATGAAAAATGGAACCAGCGACGGGGAGAAGCGTTGTTGGAACCAGAGTCGCCATTGTTTTTGAATGTGGTACAGGCACGCTAATGTAATGTGCTTAATTTTCGTCGCTCTAGGGTTTATATTGGGCTTAAAACCTCTCAAATAGGAGCCGAAATTGTTGGATGTGCAGTCCTGCATAACGTGAGAAATCAGGCGACTGGACAGGACTCCGTAATTATATGGAAATAGGATATTAACCCAGGTGATGTCTATGTTGAGATTCTGGCCAGTTTTCTCTATATATTTAGGCAGGAGTTTTGAGTATGATACACAATAATCTCCAGACAAATTGGCGAGTGTTATGATTATAAATTCTCCTTCTGTTATATAAATGTGTATATGTAATCATTTATTAATTTTAATATACAGTCCACATGTTTACATTAAATTTTACCAGAATTCCTGGTGATGTATATTTCATTTGCAATTAATATAGGTCTAGAGCAACTTGTGGATATGACAGTTGTAGGTATCGAAGGGGGACATTTTTTGCGACCTAGGTGTCCAAAAATTCCTACTTGTCTATGTAACTTTGATAAATAATAATTATCTTTGTTACCATTTAGTGGTATGTACCTTATGAATTACATCCAGGTAAATGTAATTTTCCACAACTTAGTTCTGTATTTTTTCTCCGCTATATATTTTAATGCATTTGTACCGACAGTCACTTCCAGGAGCTACTGCATCTGGCTTTCAAGTATAACAATAACATGATTTTCATCTAAATCATCATAGCTTCTCGACTGGCCTTGCCAATTAAGAACTGTGGTGGAGCCATCAGCCACACTGGACGGCAACCGTCCCCGCTGGATGTCAGACACTCATTGCTTCCTCTGTTTATTATACAGTACTCAATATTCTCAAGCTTGTAGAAATTACTACTACAGGTAATTTAATTATTTCTAACTCCATAGCCTCATCAGTTGTTCATTTCATTAGCCCGACATCTTAATGTTGCATGCTTCTGTATGAAACCAGACGCAAATACACACAAATTAACAAAAATGGGATTCGAGTTGAGCTTTTGTGGATTCACTCTCACATAGGGTTCCGGGAGCATGGTAAAGTAGATGACATAGACTAACTTTAAACAGTGTCCAGAGTAATTTTGGTCTCTGAATCAAAAGTTAAAAAAAAAAAAATAAAAAAAAAAGTAGCAAATGAATTTGAAGTACAATATACAGATTTGAACTAGACCCATAATGAAATGTGTCAAGTAAAACATGTCTATGGAGAAAGTAAGAAGGTTAGTAGATTAGCAGACGCTTTCACTGCTAGACTAAGGCTAGGCTATAAGTTACTTGGGCAAACCATACCCCGGCCGGGATTGAACCCGCGGTCAGAGAGTCTCAAAACTCCAGACCGTCGCGTTAGCCACTAGACCAGCTAGCCACAATAAGATTCGTCCAACTAGGTATATTTCTACACCATAGGAAGGTTAGCACAGGCACCACTGTGACCACAAATGCAAGTGTCATTACGATTTCGTGAGTCATGTTGACGGCATTTGTGGTCACAGTGGTGCCTGTGCTAACCTTCCTATGGTGTAGAAATATACCTAGTTGGACGAATCTTATTGTGGCTAGCTGGTCTAGTGGCTAACGCGACGGTCTGGAGTTTTGAGACTCTCTGACCGCGGGTTCAATCCCGGCCGGGGTATGGTTTGTTTGCAATCGTGTCATTACGATTTCGTGAGTCAAGTTACTTGGGCAGTATACAGTAGCTCTATAAGGAAATGCTAATGATATGCATTATGTGGTCAAAGACAGGGTCACACACCAGAACATTATATTTCAGTGTCGAGGTAGCCATTCATTTAGAAACACATTCAGGCAAACCTTGTGGGAAATGACAACTCACTTTGCTGCTGTTTTTGTTCTCTTGCTTAGCATGAGACCCAGCGCCTCTCACACCTCGGATGCCGCACCATGATTTTAGTCTACAGCCCGACACAAATTCAAATTGGAGGTGGCTCTTACTAAGGTCTACACTTCAATGCCCGGCTCATTTGAAAAAAAAAAAGAATTCCTGGTCACATAATACTCTCGAATTTCGAAAGTTCTTAAGTATTGTTTTCGTGTTTACTGAGACCTATGAGAAAGTCTCGTTGCGTCTATTGTTTCTGTTTCCCTAGCAGTAAATAAATTAATAGTAGCTAGTCTCTTTGCTTCTGTTGCTCCTGTTCACCTAGCTATAAAGAGGAAACTGAGCTTTAGCCTCCTTTGATATAATATAAATACCTTAACGAAATAAGCCACACTGCTTGTTTTTTTCCCTTGGTGTACTTTGGTTAATAACCTTGCTGGGTAAATAATTCAATGAGTCTTATTCCTTAGCTTATTCGTATTTGCTACAGCATGTCAAGATTCACACACCAGTCGTCTCATTTATAAATGTGAATAACAATAAACAAGCTGGTGAAAAAAATAGTCCTTCGGGAGCCATCCAACACAGCAGTTATTGATGAGAGTAAGACACATGTGCAACATCTGGGTATCTTTATTGTAGACGTTTCGCCATCCAGTGGCTTTATCAATACAAATTCTAGGACATAACTTGAAGACAGTAGAACTATGTACAGAAGATGAGGTAATCAGTCCCTCAACCTAGGAGTAGGTGCGAACAGCACCATAGTCGTGGAGATTCTGAAGCAGAAGAAAGAATCCTGGCGCTTATATAGTAACGTCAGGTGTAGCAGACGAGGGCATATTCACTGGTAGGCGGGATTCCCCAGTGGAAGTAGGTCCTTCCCAAAGAGATGGGTTAGTTGTAGAGGTAGTTGTCGTAGTCGTGAATGTTATGTACATGTCCTCAGAATTAAGATTCCATGATGTTGCAGTGTCTGACAAGTTGTGTACGAAATGGTATATAATACCGACAAGATGAGAGTAAGACACATGTGCAACATCTGGGTATCTTTATTGTAGACGTTTCGCCATCCAGTGGCTTTATCAATACAAATTCTAGGACATAACTTGAAGACAGTAGAACTATGTACAGAAGATGAGGTAATCAGTCCCTCAACCTAGGAGTAGGTGCGAACAGCACCATAGTCGTGGAGATTCTGAAGCAGAAGAAAGAATCCTGGCGCTTATATAGTAACGTCAGGTGTAGCAGACGAGGGCATATTCACTGGTAGGCGGGATTCCCCAGTGGAAGTAGGTCCTTCCCAAAGAGATTCTGAGGACATGTACATAACGTTCACGACTACGACAACTACCTCTACAACTAACCCATCTCTTTGGGAAGGACCTACTTCCACTTGGGAATCCCGCCTACCAGTGAATATGCCCTCGTCTGCTACACCTGACGTTACTATATAAGCGCCAGGATTCTTTCTTCTGCTTCAGAATCTCCACGACTATGGTGCTGTTCGCACCTACTCCTAGGTTGAGGGACTGATTACCTCATCTTCTGTACATAGTTCTACTGTCTTCAAGTTATGTCCTAGAATTTGTATTGATAAAGCCACTGGATGGCGAAACGTCTACAATAAAGATACCCAGATGTTGCACATGTGTCTTACTCTCATCTTGTCGGTATTATATACCATTTCGTACACAACAGCAGTTATTGGAAACAGCACACTAAGCCTCTTCCTGGAGAGGAATCTGTGTAGTTTTACCCGCTTGTTTGTGAAACATGGTAATAAAATATTTTCCGTGTTAGTAGTGACTTTGTAGGTAAATGATTCAGAGAACCGACAGGTTGATGAATTAGACACCACATACGACTGCTACGCCTCCTTTGCTGCACTCTTTTCAAGATTGATGGACTGATCACATCATAAGAACATAAGAAAGGAGGAACACTGCAGCAGGCCTGTTGGCCCATACTAGGCAGGTCCTTTACAATTCATCCCACTAACAAAACATTTGCCCAACCCAATTTTCAATGCCACCCAAGAAACAAGCTCCGATGTGCAAGTCCCACTCAAATCCAACCCCTCCCACTCATGTACTTATCCAACCTAAATTTGAAACTACCCAAAGTCCTAGCCTCAATAACCCAACTAGGTAGACTGTTCCACTCATCAACTACCCTATTTCCAAACCAATACTTTCCTATATCCTTTCTAAATCTAAACTTATCTAATTTAAATCCATTACTGCGGGTTCTCTCTTGGAGAGATATCCTCAAGACCTTGTTAATATCCCCTTTATTAATACCTATCTTCCACTTATACACTTCGATCAGGTCTCCCCTCATTCTTCGTCTAACAAGTGAATGTAACTTAAGAGTCTTCAATCTTTCTTCATAAGGAAGATTTCTAATGCTATGTATTAATTTAGTCATCCTACGCTGAATGTTTTCTAACGAATTTATGTCCATTCTGTAATATGGAGACCAGAATTGAGCTGCATAATCTAGGTGAGGCCTTACTAATGATGTATAAAGCTGCAGTATGACCTCTGGACTTCTGTTGCTTACACTTCTTGATATAAATCCCAGTAATCTATTTGCCTTATTACGTACGCTTAGGCATTGCTGTCTTGGTTTAAGGTTGCTGCTTACCATAACCCCCAAGTCCTTTTCGCAATCTGTATGGCTAAGTTCTACATTATTTAACTTATAAGTGCTAGGGTTATGGACACTCCCGAGCTTCAGAACCTTGCATTTATCTACATTGAACTGCATCTGCCACTTTTCTGACCAAGAGTAGAGTTTGTCTAAATCCTCCTGAAGTTCCCTAACATCTACGTTTGAATCAATTATCCTACCTATCTTCGTGTCATCGGCGAATTTGCTCATATCACTAGTAATTCCTTCATCAAGATCATTGATATATATTATAAACAACAACGGACCCAAGACTGATCCCTGTGGAACGCCACTTGTTACTGATCCCCACTCGGATTTAACCCCATTTATAGACACTCTCTGCTTCCTGTCTGTGAGCCATGATTCGATCCACGAGAGCACTCTTCCCCCAATGCCATGAGCTGGTACTTTCTTCAACAGTCTTTGGTGCGGAACTCTATCAAATGCCTTACTAAAATCTAAGTAAATAATATCAAATTCTTTATCGTGGTCAACAGCCTCAAAAGCTTTACTGAAAAAAGTTAATAAATTAGTCAGACAAGACCGGCCTCTTGTGAATCCATGCTGAGTATCATTAATCAAGCTATGCTTATCGAGATGGCTTCTTATAATTTGAGCTATAATTGACTCTAGTAATTTGCCTACAATTGAGGTCAGGCTTATTGGGCGGTAATTTGACGGTAACGACTTGTCCCCTGTTTTAAAAATAGGAATTACATTAGCCATCTTCCACATATCAGACACTACACCTGTTTGAAGAGATAAATTAAAAATATTAGTTAATGGTTCACAGACTTCCATTTTGCATTCCTTTAGAACCCTTGAAAAAACCTCATCAGGACCCGGTGACTTATTTTGCTTCAGTCGGTCTATCTGCTTCACAACCATTTCACTAGTGACTATGATGTTACATAATTTATCTTCTTCTGGCCCACTATAAAAATTAATTACCGGAATATTATTAGTGTCTTCCTGTGTAAAAACCAAGAGAAAATAATTATTTAAAATCGAGCACATTTCATTCTCTTTGTCAGTAAGATGCCCATAGTTATTTTTAAGGGGACCTATCTTATCTCTGACTTTTGTTCTATATACCTGGAAAAAACTTTTTGGGTTAGTTTTAGAATCCCTAGCAACTTTAATTTCATAGTCCCTTTTAGCTTTTCTTATCCCCTTTTTAATGTCCCTCTTAGTGTCAATATACTGATTCATAAGATGACCCTCGCCTCTTTTGATACGCCTATAAATTCCTTTCTTATGCCCTAGTAGATATTTCAGCCTATTGTTCATCCATTTTGGGTCATTTCTATTTGATCTAATTTCTTTATAAGGGATAAATGTTCTTTGAGCAGCATGTATTGTGTTCAGAAAACTGTCATATTGATAGCTCTCTTCGTTACCCCAGTCAACAGATGATAAGTGTTCTCTAAGCCCATCGTAATCTGCTAAGCGAAAATCTGGGACTGTTACTGAGTTATCCCTACTATCATACTTCCATTCAATTCTAAATGTAATTGATTTGTGGTCGCTAGCACCCAGTTCTTCTGAAACTTCTAAATTATTAACAAGGGATTCATTGTTTGCCAGAACTAAGTCAAGCAGGTTATTACCCCTTGTAGGTTCTGTCACAAACTGCTTCAGAAAACAATCCTGAACTACTTCTAAGAAGTCGTATGATTCTAAATTCCCAGTCAAGAAATTCCAATCAATATGACTAAAGTTAAAGTCTCCTAGAATTACTACATTATCGTGCCTTGTGGCCCTAACAATTTCCTCCCATAGTAGTCTTCCCTGGTCCCTATCTAAATTTGGGGGACGGTATATCACACCTAAAGTTAATTTTTCATGCCCCTCTGAAAATTCTATCCAAACAGACTCTGTATGTGTTACTTCAGACTTAATACCCGTTTTAATGCAACAGTTCAAGCGATCTCGGACATACAGTGCCACCCCACCCCCCTTCCCGATACTTCTATCTACTTGGAACAATTTGAAACCCTGAATGTGACATTCTGCAGGCATGTCCCGACTTTTTGAATTAAACCACGTCTCAGTAATAGCAAATACATCTATGTTACCTGCACTAGCAACTAGTCTCAACTCGTCCATCTTATTCCTAGCACTGCGACTATTTGTGTAATATATACTTAAGGACCCTCCTTTCTCTTTATCATTCCTGCTCCTTTCTGTTATTCCACTAAACCTATTACTGTCCTTGTCAATTAGTGCCACTGGCTTTCCGATATCCACCTCATTTTGCCTATTACTAGTTCTCCTAGTACTAATATTACTACCCTGAGACTTCACAGTTTTCCCGCAGAAACCCATACCACTAACTATTCCTAGTTTAAAGACCTAACAGCTCCCTCCACTGCGAATCCAGACTGAGAGACTGATTACCTCAAACGCCTGATCTTCAACTACTTTTCTCTGTATTGGGCTGAGGAAGCCACTGGATGGTGAAACGTTTCCACAATAAAGAAACCCAAGTGTTACACAGGTATCTTAACTCATCAACTAGCGACTTTTATTTCTAACAACATTGTCTGCTTGCAGATGTTATTAATAAATCTTTCCCCGGTAAAGAAACAAAACGTTATCAGTTTTTTCATTATCACTTTACTAAAACCTCAAAAAATCGAGTGTAAATGTTGACATACATTATTAAGAAGTCTGTTGCTGTTGTTGTGCCTCACACTGATGTTGCGTTTCATGCTAGTGTTGTGATTCGTGCCGGTGTTGCGTTTCATGCTGGTACCGTGTACTCCATGCTAGTGTTGCACTCCATACCGGTGTTGTGTTCCATGCTGGTGCTATGTTCTCTATGCTGGTGCGGTATGTTCCAATCTGTACGTGACGTACATAGTCCTAAATTTTTTGTTGTTGTGCTGTGCTCTATTTTGTGTTGAGGAGGGGAGGAAGTGTGTGTACTCACCATGTGTTTGCGGTGGAGTCGAGATTTAGCTCCTGGTCCGCGTCTTCAAGACTTTTCTATGGGAATAATTAAACTAGGATACTGTTAAGTAGCTAAACAAAATGTATGAAGATATTCTTATTTGAGAGAAGATACGAGCCCAAAGGGCATCACTGATTTCTGGCCTCTTGGGCCTTATCATATCTATACTCTTGAAGGTATGTACTAAGTTTGCCTTCACCGCTGTCTCATCCACATTCCACTTTTCGACTACTAAGACTCGGTACAAACTTTCATCTCTATTGTCCATCTGCTGGTGTTGTGGTCCACCTTTGTTCCATCTGTGTTCCACCTGTTTCACTTGTGTTCTCTTGCTCTTGGTCCGTCTCTTTCTGCCTTATCACTTACTCTTATTATTTTTGTATGTCATAATCTTATCTTCCCTCGTTCCCTCGTCCTCCCCTCTCTGCTAAGGTCGTCAGGGTCAATTCTTTCAACCTCTACTCAGGGTATTTCTTTCAACCTCTACTCAGGGTATTTCTTTCAATCTCTACTCAGGGTATTTCTTTCAACCTCTACTCAGGGTATTTCTCACAGTAATGGTACAAGTCTGGTTGCAAACTTACTGACCATGAGCTTTGCGTAGGTTTGACTAGGTGTAGGAACCGTGTGCTCATTAATTGACCTAATATATGTCCTACATAAAGTTCCGAATGATTCTTTAAGGTTTCTGAATGTTGTAGCAATGCTTACTAATTATGTATATGCTACCGATGTTTTATTGTTTATGTGTAATTCTGCCGATATTCTTGTCTTATATTTACCACAAGTCCTCTCCGCTCTCATATTTGCAGCTTCTCTCCCAAGGTGAAGTTAACTCACCTATTTGTGCTTGCAGAGATTGAGTCGCAGCTCATGTCCCCGCTTCTTCGCAGGTCGTATGTGTGCGTGTATGTATAAGAAAGCAAGTAAGCAAGCAAGAAAATAATTAAGTGGGTGCTGAGGAAGGCGTTAAATGCTTGGAAGAAAAGTGGCCAGCATCAAGGCCACTCAGGGCCTCTCTGAGTGACCTTCACGCAGGCTTCCCTGCCAGCAGTAACTGAAGTGTTAAGTGGACTCAGTGGCGGGTGAGGCAGTCGTCACCAGCTGGCGTGGGGTGTGGAAGCGTGGTTCCCGCACAGTAATATACTTCCATCACTATTCTAAAAGGTATTTATTTATCATTATTAGATTGATATTTAACACTGAGGCTTAACTAATAGGCATGCTCTTATGTTTCGTGTCATTCTGAAACTTTAATCTCTGTGAATTATTGGTTTTGTTGTACATATTTTTGTGTGGCTATGAATGTTGAGTGACCAACTTTTTAAGATTTTGCCACCGAAGTGCCTTGTTTATTGTGCACCCCATATCCATCCTGTGGACGGTAGCGCAAGAGCATATGGATACACAAAATACCTAGGAACTAGGCCCCAAAAGGGTTAACAGGTGTACATATTTTTTTTTATATCTACATATCTACAGTTCACTGATCTGTTACAAGTAAATTTAGGAAATTTGCTTAGTATATCTAGTATCTTATTTTCATTAATAAGATATCTTGACATGTCACATAGGTTATTATACTATCTCTGTATTCCTCGATAAGTGGACAGTTAAGCACATTATGCAGCTCAATTCTGGTCTCCATATTACAGAATGGACATAAATTCGTTAGAAAACATTCAGCGTAGGATGACTAAATTAATACATAGCATTAGAAATCTTCCTTATGAAGAAAGATTGAAGACTCTTAAGTTACATTCACTTGTTAGACGAAGAATGAGGGGAGACCTGATCGAAGTGTATAAGTGGAAGATAGGTATTAATAAAGGGGATATTAACAAGGTCTTGAGGATATCTCTCCAAGAGAGAACCCGCAGTAATGGATTTAAATTAGATAAGTTTAGATTTAGAAAGGACATAGGAAAGTATTGGTTTGGAAATAGGGTAGTAGATGAGTGGAACAGTCTACCTAGTTGGGTTATTGAGGCTAGGACTTTGGGTAGTTTCAAATTTAGGTTGGATAAATACATGAGTGGGATGGGTTGGATTTGAGTGGGACTTGCACATAAGAGCTTATTTCTTGGGTAGCATTGAAAATTGGGTAGGTCAAATGTTTGTTAGTGGGATGAATTGTAAAGGACCTGCCTAGTATGGGCCAACAGGCCTGCTGCAGTGTTCCTCATTTCTTATGTTCTTATGTTCTTATGTTCAAGACAGTGACCATATGCCTGATCATATAATTTTCTTTTAGTTTCATCATCATCTGTGTGTCTCCCAAACTGCCAGAAGTACTTGTAACCAAGCCTAAGCCTGGCCACTACAACATCAGTCTTAACATTGCAAGTTGCTCCATAAACACACTTATCTACGCTCATGTTATCATAGTGGGTTATAGATCTACTCAGGCTATTAACTGCATTCCTATAACAATCATTTTCATCATTTACTTCTCTCCTAATATTATTCCTAATGCTAGACAAAGATATACCAAAGTTATATTCAACATTCTCCTAGGTACTCTTCTTGGCTAACATATCAACTTTATCAAGGAGTAATCCAATGTGTGATGGGATCCATGGCAATTATACATTAATTCTTTTGTCCCTGATTTTTTAGTATGTATACCTCGCTTCTCCAATGAGCATGTTGTTGGAGTCATTATATGAGTCAAGAACCTTCAGTGATGACATAGAATCAGTAATGATGATAGAGTCAAGCTCAGTGTCATAGGTTAACTTTAGCGCCATTAGGATTGCAAACAATTCAGTTTGCAGTGAAGACGCCCAGTTGTTAATTCTTATGCCTAACTCAACAAATTTATTATCGTTCTTAACTATTGAGGTGGCAACAAGAGCAGATGCAGTTCTGCCAGAAGACTCCTGTTTAGGTCCATCAGTGTATTTAACTTGTGATAACGTGGTCGAAGTGCTTAGTGAATGTGTCTACTAATACTTGATGTGACATGTATGTTGAAAAGGGTATAATACCGACAAGTCGGCATTTTATACCATTTTCAACAAGACTAGTACTTCTCTGTGAATGTTTCTTGATTCGTATTGAATGGTGACCTGTGAACCGAGCAGTGCTCTTTGTGTCTTGTCATCGTATTTTTTTTTTTTTTTGCTTTTATACCGCGAAATATCCTCATCATAGCATTTAACACTGAAGATCATTGACTAATAAATTCTCGTGTGTTTTGTCTTTCTAATATTTTTTTTATTCTTCGTGAATACTTCTTGTTTTGTAGTGAACTGTGTGTAACTAGTTGCATGAGAACACTAGAGAACTTGGAAGATAAGACTGCTTATCAGATGACTCTTTATACATGAGACATGTGTTTGACCTTGAGCTCCTGACAGCAGGCTGTGTGAGAATACTTTTTCTTAGAATTATTTTTACTGTATTCGAAAACAAGCGTCAAATGAGTACAGTTCGTACACATTTACTTATAGATAGAGGAGCTGAACAATGTTGTTTGTGGATAAATGGCTCAGAGAACCGACAAGTTGATAAACTGGACACATGTGCAACACTTGGGTATCTTAAGTGTGAAAAGGTTTCGCTTCGCTGTGGCTTCATCAGTCTAATACAAAGAAGAAATGAAGCTCAGAAGGAGACTCAGGTAATCAGTCCCTCAGCCTGAGGGATTCATTTCAAACTCTTCCTGTTTATGACAGATTAAAATGCGAAAATCTCATCCACCTTCTCAGAGCTGGGGCCCGTGCCCAAGATACAGCAAGCATTAATTCTCTGAACCGCAGCGCTGAGTCGCTGGAACAGAAAATTAGCCGCTCTGGAATCCCCAGTTACGCTGAAGGAACTTAGATGCACTGAAGTTAACCTTAGATGTACTTAAGTTACCCTTAAGGAATTTAGATGAGCTTTTCCCATGTGCCAAGGGTCTCTGAGCCTATACTTGGAGAGGGTTTCGTGGATCAACGCCCCCTCGGTCCGCTCTGTGATCAGGCCTCGCGGTGGGTCAGGGTCTGATCAACCAGGCTGTTAT
The DNA here is from genome assembly GCF_038502225.1 of Cherax quadricarinatus. Taxonomy (NCBI): domain Eukaryota; kingdom Metazoa; phylum Arthropoda; class Malacostraca; order Decapoda; family Parastacidae; genus Cherax; species Cherax quadricarinatus. The sequence goes on from NC_091348.1 coordinate 6,474,659, forward strand.
TGCTGGCCGCATGCAAATTGACGTACGAACCACAGTCAGGCTGGTCAGGTACTGACTTTAGGTGCCTGTCCAGTGCCTTCTTGAAGACAGCCAGGGGTCTATTGGCAATCCCCCTTATGAACGCTGGGAGGCAGTTGAGCAGTCTTGCGCCCCTGACGCCTATTGTGTTGTCTCTTAACATACTCGTGGTGCCCCTGCTTTTCATTGGGGGAATGTTGCATCTCCTGCCGAGTTTTTTTTGCTTTCATAGGGAGTGATTTTGGTGTGTAAATTTGGTACTCGTCCCTCTAGGATTTTCCAAGTGTATATGTTATCATGTATCTTCTTCCAGGAAACACTAGTCAAGGGACTTCAACTGTTCCCAGTAATTTAGGTGCTTTATCATACTTACGTGTGCCGTGAAGGCTCTCTGTTCACTCTACATGTCAGCAATATTGCATGCCTTGAAAAGGCTATTAGTATATAGCAGTATTTCGGCCTAGAGAAAACGAACAATTTGAAAAGAATCATCATGGGCTTGGCGTCCCTAGTTTTGAAGGTTCTCATTATCCATCCTATCATTTTTCTATTAGATGTGGCAGATACATTGTTGTGATCTTTGAAAGCGAGATCCTGTGACATTATCACTCCCAGGTCATTCACAATAGTTTTGCGCTCTATTATGTGGTTGGAATTTGTTTTATACTCTGGTATAGTTTTAATTTCCTCAAGTTTTCCATATCGGAATAATTGAAATTTCTCTACATTGAACTTCATATTGTTTCCCACGGCCAATTTAAAGATTTGGTTGATGTCCGCTTGGAGTCTTGCAGTGTCTTAAATGGAGGACACTGATGCAAATTCGGGTGTCATCTGCAAAGGAGGACATGGTGCTGTGTCTTACATCTCTGTCTATGTCGGATATGAGGATGAGGAACAGGATGGGGGCGAGTACTGTGACTTGTGGAACAGAGTTTTTCACTATAACCACCTCAGACTTTACTATGTTTACTACTACTCTTTGTGTTCTATGTGTTAGGAAGTTATAGACCCATCTACCAACTTTTCCTGTTATTCCTTTATCATGCATTTTGTGTGCTATTGCACTGTGGCCGCACTTGTGGAAGGCTTTCGCAAAGTCTGTGTGTACTACATCCGCATTTTGTTTGTCCTTCAGATCATCAAAGACCTTGTCATAGTGGTCCAGTAGCTAACACAAGCAGGTACGGCCTGCTCTAAACCCGTGTGTGCCCTTGGTTGTGTAACTGATGGGTGGCGATCTAGCTTCTTAGAACCCTTTCAAAGATTTTTATGATATGGGACAACATTCCAACCAATAATCTACCCCCACACAATCTTCTTACACGATTCCCCTCACGGGCACTCGCTCATACCTATACCATTCCCCTCACATCCACCATTCTCTCAAAGCCACTTATCCCCTTTGACCTCAACTACACACCTTACCTGACCTTTCACCCTAACATTCCATCCACATACACTTAGTTACTCACCACACTCACTACTGTATAGAATAGTGTCTGTGGCTTATGACTTATTAGGGTAGTGATCCTTGTCACCTCATTTGTGGAATTCAGCCCAGAAACCTGCCATCTCATTTTTTTTACCTGAATTCTTTTCTTCTACAAAGGGAGTTGTGTTAAGACGGTTGCTACTGTTGAGCTTTGGTGGAGATAGAACCACAGCGTGTGCCAGCGTGTCAGCGTGCCTCGTTGTGCTCCCGGTTTTCTCGTGTTTTCACGGTCGCTCTTACGTGCTAGAACTTTAATTTGTGTCATCAATCCTATACGATACATCCCTCTAGCGCCTGGAACCAATCTTGGGCGGAAAACATTATATACTGAGTCAAAAAAGGAGAATTAGTGTGCACTGCGTAGCAGAGTTTACTGCCAGAGGGGAATCATAGGCCTATGTCCCGTGTGGAAAAAAATAATAATAATTGAACTTTTCATGTCAGAGGAAAGAAAGTCTCCCTGATATCATTGAGTATACATAGTGTATAGTGTATACTACAGTGGCTCCCTAGTATATTGATGATAAAGGCTAAAGTGTCATTTGAAAACAGGTGAATTTGTAAATGAAGGGATAAGCCTATAGAGGAAGGTGCCAGAAGTCGCCAGAAACTTACCACAGGTCAGCTGTTTTTAATAATCTTCCTGGCCTGCTAGTGTACTCGCATATAATCTAGTGATACCAGTGAATAGCAGAATACAGTGTTGTAGTAGCAACTAACCAGTATTATAATGGTACTTAGTGGAGTGGAGTGACTTTCATTAGTTTCTTTTCTTGAAATACGAGACGTTACTGTGAATTTCATATAACCTGTAGTTACCAGCGGTCGCATTATACACAACGAGAAGCAATTATTACTACAGAAAAAGCGTCCTTCCTCCAAAATTTGCACCAGTCAACTATAGTGACAATATAGCATTTATTGCGGTGGAGACGGAAAAAAAAAATAGAAAAGCCAGATACAGCGATTGATAAACAAGGAGGTGACCGTTCGTCATTGTAGGAGCTGCCAGATATCACCGGCTCTTCAACACGCAAGTTATACTTTTGTATCAGTCAAATCACATATTACTCGGGTAGATAATTTCCAGTAGATCCTTCATGTGTTAGCTCAAATCACCGACCAGTATGTTTTAAATAAGTGACCCACTGATCAGAGCAGATCGACTGGTCCAAACCCTTGACTGGTCCGAACCCTTGACTGGTCCGAACCCTTGACTGGTCCGAACCCTTGACTGGTCCGAACCCGGGACTGGTTTCAAACAGTTTCGTTGGACAATAAAGCAGACTGTAAACGGATGGGGTTGTAGGCGCCCTTATAAACACAAACATTAAAAATCAGGAACGTGACGGTAAGCTGTCCAATATACAAAAAGAGTTAGAAACAGAAATACAAATAGCTAGAGCTTCATTTAAGGTTATTAATATAATATTCAAGAGGTTGCTAGTAGAATTGCAGTAAATCAACCATTCAAATCATTATGAAGCTGTGTGTAGTCTGTGGTCAGTCAAACAAACGGGCCTCCACATGGATAAATTGTCATTTTTGTGGAAATTGGTGTCACGCCCCTTGTGCAGATATCCCAGAACTAGCTACAAGCAGTATTAAAACAGAGAAGTGTTTCTGGGTATGCCCAAATGAGGAAAATCTGTGGACTAAAATCACAAGGGTATTAAAAGAGGACAACATCAAAGCTGCTTTCATAGAAAACCTGGAAGCTTTCTACAACAGATGGGAACATAAAAAGTCTGGGCTGAATGGTACTGCCCTTGATACTGGCCATGTAGTCACAAACTGTAAGGCTGGAGGTGATGTCCTGGGAGACAGTAATAGTAAAGCTGGAGGTGCTGTCCTGGGAGACAGTAATGGTGAAGCTGGAGGTGCTGTCCTGGGAGACAGTAATGGTGAAGCTGGAGGTGCTGTCCTGGGAGACAGAAATGGTGAAGCTGGAGATACTGTCCTGGGAGACAGTAATGATGAAGCTGGAGATTTTGTCCAGGTAGTCGGGAATTATACGCAGGAAGGAATACATATAAATGACCACATAGGGGATAGGAGCCATAGTAGGGAAACAAGTGTAGTCAAAGATAAGATAAAACCAATATTGCAAACTAGAAATACCGCAGGAAATAGCAAACAAGAGGACTCCAATAGCAATAGTGAGGATAAATTACCAAAAACAACTGGTGGGAGCTCCATTGTTGGTGCTAGGGAGGATAGAAGTAAGACAGGGAAACATGCACCAACAGGGAATACAGTCACAGAAACCCAAGGCAAGCGGAAACCAAGCCTGTGCACATACTATGCACTTGGTATCTGCTCTCATGGGAAATCTGGAAAAACAGATGGGACGTGCAACTATGACCACCCTAGAAAATGCCATGCCCATATGACAACAGGAAAATGCAAACTCCCTTCCTGTAAGCTTTTTCACCCTGAAATGTGTACCTCTTCAGTACAGGAAAGACTGTGCTATAACTTAAATTGCCAGGCATACCATCTAAAGGGGACAAAAAGATACAAAACATCCAGGCCATGGGAAAACCTGGGTAGCCACAGCCACTCAAGAGGGAGAGGTTTTTTAGTGCCAGGAAGGAAAAAAAACTGGCAGGAAATGGCAGAAATCGTACACCAAATCCAGTCATTCCTGGAGTGGAACCACAGTCGATGGCCTCCACTCCAAACCAACAGATACAGATACTAATGCCGGAAAAAAAATCCCCCCCCAGTACCAACAATACCACCAGTCCGATAACATTCTTCTTTGCAAATATACAGGGTCTAAAGCCAGCAACAAACAACAAAATACCTTTCATCCGTGGACTGCTTGCAGAGGCAAAGGCAATGTTCGCGGCTTTCACTGAGACCCACATAAAGGATCACTTGGACAATGAAATATGGATCCCAGGTTACAACCTATACAGATGTGACAGAGTGAACAGGCAAAAGGGGGGGGGGTTGGCCTGTACATTGCAGAGTCACTTGTTTGCACAGAACTGCTTAATGCCTCAAATGACGTAGTGGAAGTTTTAGCAGTAAAGGTCGAGAACCAAAACCTAGTCATTGTGGTAGTCTACAAGCCTCCGGATGCAACATCTGGAGTTACCTGGAGTTTACCTGGAGAGAGTTCCGGGGGTCAACGCCCCCGCGGCCCGGTCTGAGACCAGGCCTCCTGGTGGATCAGAGCCTGATCAACCAGGCTGTTGCTGCTGGCTGCACGCAAACCAACATACGAGCCACAGCCCGGCTGATCCGGAACTGACTTTAGGTGCTTGTCCAGTGCCAGCTTGAAGACTGCCAGGGGTCTGTTGGTAATCCCCCTTATGTGTGCTGGGAGGCAGTTGAACAGTCTCGGGCCCCTGACACTTATTGTATGGTCTCTTAACGTGCTAGTGACACCCCTGCTTTTCATTGGGGGGATGGTGCATCGTCTGCCAAGTCTTTTGCTTTCGTAGTGGGTGATTTTCGTGTGCAAGTTCGGTACTAGTCCCTCTAGGATTTTCCAGGTGTATATAATCATGTATCTCTCCCTCCTGCGTTCCAGGGAATACAGGTTTAGGAACCTCAAGCGCTCCCAATAATTGAGGTGTTTTATCTCCGTTATGCGCGCCGTGAAAGTTCTCTGTACATTTTCTAGGTCGGCAATTTCACCTGCCTTGAAAGGTGCTGTTAGTGTGCAGCAATATTCCAGCCTAGATAGAACAAGTGACCTGAAGAGTGTCATCATGGGCTTGGCCTCCCTAGTTTTGAAGGTTCTCATTATCCATCCTGTCATTTTTCTAGCAGATGCGATTGATACAATGTTATGGTCCTTGAAGGTGAGATCCTCCGACATGATCACTCCCAGGTCTTTGACGTTGGTGTTTCGCTCTATTTTGTGGCCAGAATTTGTTTTGTACTCTGATGAAGATTTAATTTCCTCATGTTTACCATATCTGAGTAATTGAAATTTCTCATCGTTGAACTTCATATTGTTTTCTGCAGCCCACTGAAAGATTTGGTTGATGTCTGCCTGGAGCTTTGCAGTGTCTGCAATGGAAGACACTGTCATGCAGATTCGGGTGTCATCTGCAAAGGAAGACACGGTGCTGTGGCTGACATCCTTGTCTATGTCGGATATGAGGATGAGGAACAAGATGGGAGCTAGTACTGTGCCTTGTGGAACAGAGCTTTTCCAGGAGCAATTCCAGGAACAGCTGTTAAAATTTGACCACTGTCTGGAAAATCTTCCAGCTCCTGCACCCAACATCTTGCTCCTGGGGGATTTCAACTTAAGGCACCTAAAATGGAGGAATATAGCAAATAATATTGTTGCAGTAATAACACCAGGAGGCAGCTCTGATGAAAACTCACACTCACACGAGCTTTTAAATCTCTGCACAAAATTCAATTTAAACCAGCAAATAATAGAGCCTACTAGACTGGAGAATACACTAGACATCATATTCACTAACAATGATGATCTGATAAGAAATGTCACCATATCAAAAACAATATACTCAGATCACAACATAATTGAGGTTCAGACATGTATGCGAGGAGCCCCAGACCGACAAAATGAGACTAGTCACGAGGGAGCATTCACCAAATTCAACTTCAATAACAAAAACATAAAGTGGGACCAAGTAAACCAAGTCCTAACCGATATAAGCTGGGAAGATATACTAAGCAACACAGACCCAAACTTATGCCTAGAACAGATTAACTCGGTGGCACTCGATGTATGCACAAGGCTTATTCCTCTAAGAAAAAGGAGGAGTAGATGTAAAATAGAAAGAGACAGGCGCTCCCTTTACAGGCAACGGAAAAGAATAACAGAGCGGCTAAAAGAGGTCAATATATCTGAAATGCGCAGGGAGACACTGGTCAGAGAAGTAGCAAGCATCGAACTTAAGCTAAAAGAATCCTTTAGGAGTCAGGAATCGCGGGAAGAACTAAAAGCTATAAATGAAATCGAAAGAAACCCTAAGTATTTCTTCTCCTATGCCAAATCAAAATCGAGAACAACGCCCAGTATTGGGCCCCTACTTAAACAAGATGGGTCCTACACAGATGACAGCAAGGAAATGAGTGAGCTACTCAAGTCCCAATATGACTCAGTTTTTAGCAAGCTGCTAACCAGACTGAGAGTCGAAGATCAAAATGAATTTTTTATGAGAGAGGCACAAAATTTGATTAACACAAGCCTATCCAATGTTATCCTGACGCCAAATGACTTCGAACAGGCGATAAATGACATGCCCATTGTTGCAACCCCTGAATGGGTTACAATGATTATTATGTATATATAATGTATATTACCTTTTCATTTAATTTTATATTGCTTATATTTGCGATAATAGCTAAATCGTAAATGTATGACTTTATATTATTATTTGACTGTTATATTGTTATTTAGCTTATGTTGTTAGGATGTATATAAAATGTGCTCAGTTAGTCTTGATTGTCAAACTACTGTAATTATCGCTTGTCGCTCGTTATACTGCCGGCTTCTGAGCTGCAGTTGTCCACGTAGCTATCACGTGATCGAGGGGGGGGTGTCCTCACCTCTCGTGAAGAAGTCAGTCTGCTGGAGACTCGCTTGCTGGTTGGACAGATTGTCTGTCTCATTATTCTTGTTAGTTCTGTAGAACTTTGTTCACAGAACATTGTATAGACTTAGTGATTTTCGACGTTGTACTGAGGTTGTGTGTCACATAGACACTCTGAGTATCTCAGGTCCTTAGCTATAGCTTCTGACCTAATTTTGTACTGGTTCCTGTGTATTGTCACAGTCACAGTTTTACCTATGCTGAACTTAGATTCAGTATTATGGGAGTTTTGTAACTTTTGTGGAGGATCTGCAGATGGTCCCTACTTAGTGTCGTTATATCTCCTTGTTCCTGATTCTGTGTTGCAGTCGCTTGATATTGTATTGCTATTGGGCTTAGCATTCTTTGTTGTTCAAGCAGACTGTTCGGTTTGCCAGTCGGTCAAGAAGTTAGTTTATTTGAGGACTTTGTCAGTCACTTGTTTAAGTCTTATTCGAGTCTTGAGACATAGCTAACTACTTAAGAGCACTTACACGCATACACACACTTGTACATATTTGTAATATCTTATTAAATGTTAATGTACCTGACGGTACTTAAGAATTATAAATGTGATATGTGCTTTCAGCACAATAATATTGAACTCGAGAGATTGATTTTATTTTGATTGCTGTAATTAATTTACTTTGATAATATACCTCTAGACAACTTACTACTTAATAAATTTATTAAATTTTAATTTCTCTAGTTAGTAGCCTACCAGTTGTAATCCTAAAGCACTGTTGAATAATACCGAATTTAATGGATAACTGGACAAGGATACTGACTACTTGTTACGAAAACCCAGTAACAGGCTGGATGCTAGAAGGGCAGTCCTTTCTAGTATTCACTGGAGATCTCTAAGCTTTTAGAATCGCGTTTTTTGTAACACCCATGCACTCTGCCCCAGGGCCAGACTCATGGAACTCTGTGTTCATCAAGAACTGCAAGAAGCCCCTATCACGAGCCTTTTCCATCCTATGGAGAGGGAGCATGGACACGGGGGTCGTCCCTCAGTTACTAAAAACAACAGACATAGCCCCACTCCACAAAGGGGGCAGTAAAGCAACAGCAAAGAACTACAGACCAATAGCACTAACATCCCATATCATAAAAATCTTTGAAAGGGTCCTAAGAAGCAAGATCACCACCCATCTAGAAACCCATCAGTTACACAACCCAGGGCAACATGGGTTTAGAACAGGTCGCTCCTGTCTGTCTCAGCTACTGGATCACTACGACAAGGTCCTAAATGCACTAGAAGACAAAAAGAATGCAGATGTAATATATACAGACTTTGCAAAAGCCTTCGACAAGTGTGACCATGGCGTAATAGCGCACAAAATGCGCGCTAAAGGAATAACAGGAAAAGTCGGTCGATGGATCTATAATTTCCTCACTAACAGAACACAGAGAGTAGTCGTCAACAGAGTAAAGTCCGAGGCAGCTACGGTGAAAAGCTCTGTTCCACAAGGCACAGTACTAGCTCCCATCTTGTTCCTCATCCTCATATCCGACATAGACAAGGATGTCAGCCACAGCACCGTGTCTTCCTTTGCAGATGACACCCGAATCTGCATGACAGTGTCTTCCATTGCAGACACTGCAAGGCTCCAGGCGGACATCAACCAAATCTTTCAGTGGGCTGCAGAAAACAATATGAAGTTCAACGATGAGAAATTTCAATTACTCAGATATGGTAAACATGAGGAAATTAAATCTTCATCAGAGTACAAAACAAATTCTGGCCACGAAATAGAGCGAAACACCAACGTCAAAGACCTGGGAGTGATTATGTCGGAGGATCTCACCTTCAAGGACCATAACATTGTATCAATCGCATCTGCTAGAAAAATGACAGGATGGATAATGAGAACCTTCAAAACTAGGGAGGCCAAGCCCATGATGACACTCTTCAGGTCACTTGTTCTATCTAGGCTGGAATATTGCTGCACTCTAACAGCACCTTTCAAGGCAGGTGAAATTGCCGACCTAGAAAATGTACAGAGAACTTTCACGGCGCGCATAACGGAGATAAAACACCTCAATTACTGGGAGCGCTTGAGGTTTCTAAACCTGTATTCCCTGGAACGCAGGAGGGAGAGATACATGATTATATACACCTGGAAAATCCTAGAGGGACTAGTACCGAACTTGCACACGAAAATCACTCACTACGAAAGCAAAAGACTTGGCAGACGATGCACCATCCCCCCAATGAAAAGCAGGGGTGTCACTAGCACGTTAAGAGACCATACAATAAGTGTCAGGGGCCCGAGACTGTTCAACTGCCTCCCAGCACACATAAGGGGGATTACCAACAGACCCCTGGCAGTCTTCAAGCAGGAACTGGACAAGCACCTAAAGTCAGTTCCTGATCAGCCGGGCTGTGGCTCGTACGTTGGTTTGCGTGCAGCCAGCAGCAACAGCCTGGTTGATCAGGCGCTGATCCACCAGGAGGCCTGGTCACAGACCGGGCCGCGGGGGCGTTGACCCCCGAAACTCTCTCCAGGTAAACTCCAGGAGGGATATGGCGAGACTCCCCACATGTGTTCCCAAAGTACAAGGAATGCACATTCAATGAACTACTTGATATGCAGTAGGCCGTCATTTAGCACGAGTTCGTTTGGCACGATTTGGGTATAGCACGATTGAAGAATTGCGGCACAATTTTATGTAGCACGTCGTATGATGAATTTAACACAGTTCAGTTTGCGGGAAGGAAAAAAAACTTCCCTTTTCCTCAAGCGGCCGCCTTGTTGTGGTTCAGCTGGGGAGACCTCCCACCGTCCCCAGCAACCCCCCGACACCACCCCACCATCCCAGCATTCGTACTTCATGTGTGTCCAGTCCAACTTCTCTGCTACAAGCTTGTGACTGTGAATTGTGTTTTGATCTTTTAATTGCTGTATCTTGTATCTGCCAAACAATCATGACAACCAGTAGGCATACCAGTGTTGCTCAAAGTGGCAAGAGAAGGTGTAAACATTTAACTAAGTCTTAGATTTAACAAAGGAAACAAAGATAATAGACAAGACATCCTGTTGCCATAATGAAGTGTTACTCAGTACACATAAGAGGTAAACATAAGTTTGTGTGACTGACTTACTGAATGACTGACTGACTGACTTACTGAAAGACTGAGTGACTGACTTACTGAATGACTGAATGATTTGACTGACTTACTGAATGACTTACTGAACTTGACTGACTTACTGAACGACTTGACTTACTGAACGACTTGACTGACTTACTGAACGACTTGACTGACTTATTGAGTGACTTGACTTACTGAATGACTTGACTGACTTACTGAATGACTTGACTGACTTACTGAATGACTTGACTTAATGAATGATTTGACTGACTTACTGAACGACTTGACTGACTTATTGAATGACTTGACTGACTTAATGACTTGACTGATTTACTGAATGACTTGACTGATTTACTGAACGACTTGACTGACTGAACGACTTGACTGACTTACTGAACAACTTGACTGACTTACTGAATGACTTCATTGATTTACTGAATGACTCAACTGACTTACTGAATGACTCAACTGGCTTACTGAACGACTTGGCTGACTTACTGAACGACTTGGCTGACTTACTGAACGACTTGGCTGACTTACTGAATGACTTGACTGACTTACTGAATGACTTGACTGACTTACTGAATGACTTGACTGACTTACTGAATGACTTGACTGACTTACTGAATGACTTGACTGACTTACTGAATGACTTGACTGACTTACTGAATGACTTACTGACTTACTGAATCACTTGACTGAATGGCTGAATCACTTGACTGAATGACTTCAAGCTAGACACTCCAGTACAACCATCAACTTCAGTACCAGAACCTCTACCATCCACCTCAGCCCAGTAGGACCACAGCATAACTCTCCGCTCTCTTCACAATCATCCACAAACACCAGCACCCACAATTTGGGGTAAGAAATATTGTTATTTCTGTTACATTTGTAGTCTTAAGCTGTAAAAACAACATAATATATCATAACAATGAACTACAATTACATATTCACTTTTATTATTGTAAGATTTGGAGGCCTAAAAAAGTTGTTTGGCTTTTTTGGGGCTCTCAGGAACGTAACCCTATTTTTTCTCTAAGTTCTTCAGTTTATCTAACACGGTTTTTACCTAACACGGAGTCTTCAGGAACGTAACTACCGTGTTAAATGACGGTCTACTGTACTGACTTGGAGCATGGGGGTCGCTGTTGGCCGTGGACACTCGAGATACCTGTATGAGTCACGTGTAACCGCCTAGTACAGCGAGATAGCCGTTATTGCAGTGAAATGTTATGTAATTTGGGTCGTAATTTGTTATCGAATGTTAAAGTACTTCACTGCACAAGGCCTGTGTTTACTTGCTATAGTTTCATGTATGACTAGATGAGGTAGGCAAGAGCCGGCACTTAACCCAACAGGAGGGCGCTGGCTGGAGGAGTGCTTACTGGTCACAATTGTGTGGTTGTGAGAGGTGATGAAGATGTCTAACTCTAATTTAGCTTAAACACATCATAATGCATTAGCCTATGGAGGCTTCATTACTAGATTAAGTGGAACTCCGGGGGAGGCATACGTGGGGGATGCTCGTCCCCACCTTTTCTCCAACTTAGGGAGGTTTTATCAGTCTGGGAAATCCAATGCCTACATGATTTTCCACAATTTCCAACAGCTGTATAATCGCCCACCCAGCCACCCATCATCCAAACACCGCCCACACCAGGCCACTGGCAAGCACACCTTTCACTCACACCACCCACTCATCCACAGCTTCAAGCCCACATGGCCCCATACCTTACTCATGCTTTCACTCATCACTCTCCCAGAGCTTCAAGCCCACATGGCCCCCACTCCTACAGCTTACCCATGTTTTCGAGGCCCACACACTCTAACATTCCATCTACACTCCTAGCCACGTAGCCGCCAGGCACCCTAATTACTGCCTGCACCAACTGTACACTCACCCGGTCAGTCATCCATACTAACAATCACACTGGATCACCAACATTGCCACCCATATGGTCACCATCATACCACGTCGTTTCTTTCAGCCTCCATCCCAACACCCCTCCAAAACCCAACATCATAGGTATGTATGTAAACGAAAAATAATTTAAATATATTGTTCGCTACTCTCCTCGGTTTTCAGTATCCGCGGCGGGTCTTGGTACATATCCCCAGCACATACCGGGGTCCTACTCTATTGTAAAAAAAAGAATGCTTGAAAATAATTGTCAGATATAATAGGTATTTTATGAAATAATTATTGCACGTGTATTGATTTATTGTAGCGTTTGTGCATGAGGTTGTGACGTAATGTGGTGTCACAGTGTGTAACTGTTTGTCTAAGTACAGGAACAAATATATAACCGACAAGGTTATATATAACCGACAAGGTTATAGTAAGATGTGTATGTATGTATGTAATTACCTGTTTGAAATTTCTGTATCTGCTTGTAGCTACAGGAGGAGAGCTTTGCTTTGTCTATCAACAGACTTGTCTGTTACCTTCCCCACTCACACAGCTCGTAGGGAGTAGCAGAGGTGCTGGTGCAGGGACAATCAAGAGGGTTAAATCTTTGGTGTCTCAGGGCCAGTGTTGTCGCTTGTATGAGTCCCTCAACTCTTTAAAGCTCTGCTCCATTTGAACCATTCCTGACACTGGGGCCACAGACTGAGTGACTCGGAGGGTCTCTGGAGGTCAGTAATTATGGTGGCTGAATCAGAAATTCACCACAGTAGAAATAAGTCACTGACTTTTTTTTTAGGGTTATCCTAATTAGTTTACACATGTTACAATGAACAATAAAATTTAATTCACTGGTCAACAACAACAAAAAAAATTCGTTGCCAATGATATTTGAAAGTATTTAGGGTATTTTGGGATTACCTGGAGTTTACCTGGAGAGAGTTTCGGGGGTCAACGCCCCCGCGGCCCGGTCTGTGACCAGGCCTCCTGGTGGATCAGCGCCTGATCAACCAGGCTGTTGCTGCTGGCTGCACGCAAACCAACGTACGAGCCACAGCCCGGCTGATCAGGAACTGACTTTAGGTGCTTGTCCAGTGCCAGCTTGAAGACTGCCTGGGGTCTGTTGGTAATCCCCCTTATGTGTGCTGGGAGGCAGTTGAACAGTCTCGGGCCCCTGACACTTATTGTATGGTCTCTTAACGTGCTAGTGACACCCCTGCTTTTCATTGGGGGGATGGTGCATCGTCTGCCAAGTCTTTTGCTTTCGTAGTGAGTGATTTTCGTGTGCAAGTTCGGTACTAGTCCCTCTAGGATTTTCCAGGTGTATATAATCATGTATCTCTCCCTCCTGCGTTCCAGGGAATACAGGTTTAGAAACCTCAAGCGCTCCCAGTAATTGAGGTGTTTTATCTCCGTTATGCGCGCCGTGAAAGTTCTCTGTACATTTTCTAGGTCGGCAATTTCACCTGCCTTGAAAGGTGCTGTTAGAGTGCAGCAATATTCCAGCCTAGATAGAACAAGTGACCTGAATTCGAAAATGTCAGTTTTTCAAATTGGCTCTAGTTTGTGAGATATTGCATACGTAACCTCAGTTTACCTGGAGTTTACCTGGAGAGAGTTTCGGGGGTCAACGCCCCCGCGGCCCGGTCTGTGACCAGGCCTCCTGGTGGATCAGCGCCTGATCAACCAGGCTGTTGCTGCTGGCTGCACGCAAACCAACGTACGAGCCACAGCCCGGCTGATCAGGAACTGACTTTAGGTGCTTGTCCAGTGCCAGCTTGAAGACTGCCAGGGGTCTGTTGGTAATCCCCCTTATGTGTGCTGGGAGGCAGTTGAACAGTCTCGGGCCCCTGACACTTATTGTATGGTCTCTTAAACGTGCTAGTGACACCCCTGCTTTTCATTGGGGGGATGGTGCATCGTCTGCCAAGTCTTTTGCTTTCGTAGTGAGTGATTTTCGTGTGCAAGTTCGGTACTAGTCCCTCTAGGATTTTCCAGGTGTATATAATCATGTATCTCTCCCTCCTGCGTTCCAGGGAATACAGGTTTAGAAACCTCAAGCGCTCCCAGTAATTGAGGTGTTTTATCTCCGTTATGCGCGCCGTGAAAGTTCTCTGTACATTTTCTAGGTCGGCAATTTCACCTGCCTTGAAAGGTGCTGTTAGAGTGCAGCAATATTCCAGCCTAGATAGAACAAGTGACCTGAAGAGTGTCATCATGGGCTTGGCCTCCCTAGTTTTGAAGGTTCTCATTATCCATCCTGTCATTTTTCTAGCAGATGCGATTGATACAATGTTATGGTCCTTGAAGGTGAGATCCTCCGACATAATCACTCCCAGGTCTTTGACGTTGGTGTTTCGCTCTATTTTGTGGCCAGAATTTGTTTTGTACTCTGATGAAGATTTAATTTCCTCATGTTTACCATATCTGAGTAATTGAAATTTCTCATCGTTGAACTTCATATTGTTTTCTGCAGCCCACTGAAAGATTTGGTTGATGTCCGCCTGGAGCCTTGCAGTGTCTGCAATGGAAGACACTGTCATGCAGATTCGGGTGTCATCTGCAAAGGAAGACACGGTGCTGTGGCTGACATCCTTGTCTATGTCGGATATGAGGATGAGGAACAAGATGGGAGCTAGTACTGTGCCTTGTGGAACAGAGCTTTTCACCGTAGCTGCCTCGGACTTTACTCTGTTGACGACTACTCTCTGTGTTCTGTTAGTGAGGAAATTATAGATCCATCGACCGACTTTTCCTGTTATTCCTTTAGCGCGCATTTTGTGCGCTATTACGCCATGGTCACACTTGTCGAAGGCTTTTGCAAAGTCTGTATATATTACATCTGCATTCTTTTTGTCTTCTAGTGCATTTAGGACCTTGTCGTAGTGATCCAGTAGTTGAGACAGACAGGAGCGACCTGTTCTAAACCCATGTTGCCCTGGGTTGTGTAACTGATGGGTTTCTAGATGGGTGGTGATCTTGCTTCTTAGGACCCTTTCAAAGATTTTTATGATATGGGATGTTAGTGCTATTGGTCTGTAGTTCTTTGCTGTTGCTTTACTGCCCCCTTTGTGGAGTGGGGCTATGTCTGTTGTTTTTAGTAACTGAGGGACGACCCCCGTGTCCATGCTCCCTCTCCATAGGATGGAAAAGGCTCGTGATAGGGGCTTCTTGCAGTTCTTGATGAACACAGAGTTCCATGAGTCTGGCCCTGGGGCAGAGTGCATGGGCATGTCATTTATCGCCTGTTCGAAGTCATTTGGCGTCAGGATAACATCGGATAGGCTTGTGTTAATCAAATTTTGTGGCTCTCTCATAAAAAATTCATTTTGATCTTCGACTCTCAGTCTGGTTAGCGGCTTGCTAAAAACTGAGTCATATTGGGACTTGAGTAGCTCACTCATTTCCTTGTTGTCATCTGTGTAGGACCCATCTTGTTTAAGTAGGGGCCCAATACTGGACGTTGTTCTCGATTTTGATTTGGCATAGGAGAAGAAATACTTTGGGTTTCTTTCGATTTCATTTATGGCTTTTAGTTCTTCCCGCGATTCCTGACTCCTAAAGGATTCTTTTAGCTTAAGTTCGATGCTTGCTATTTCTCTGACCAGTGTCTCCCTGCGCATTTGAGATATATTGACCTCTTTTAGCCGCTCTGTTATTCTTTTCCGTCGCCTGTAAAGGGAGCGCCTGTCTCTTTCTATTTTACATCTACTCCTCCTTTTTCTTAGAGGAATAAGCCTTGTGCATACATCGAGTGCCACCGAGTTAATCTGTTCTAGGCATAAGTTTGGGTCTGTGTTGCTTAGTATATCTTCCCAGCTTATATCGGTTAGGACTTGGTTTACTTGGTCCCACTTTATGTTTTTGTTATTGAAGTTGAATTTGGTGAATGCTCCCTCGTGACTAGTCTCATTTTGTCGGTCTGGGGCTCCACGCATACATGTCTGAACCTCAATTATGTTGTGATCTGAGTATATTGTTTTTGATATGGTGACATTTCTTATCAGATCATCATTGTTAGTGAAGATGAGGTCTAGTGTATTCTCCAGTCTAGTAGGCTCTATTATTTGCTGGTTTAAATTGAATTTTGTGCAGAGATTTAAAAGCTCGTGTGAGTGTGAGTTTTCATCAGAGCTGCCTCCTGGTGTTATTACTGCAACAATATTATTTGCTATATTCCTCCATTTTAGGTGCCTTAAATTGAAATCCCCCAGGAGCAAGATGTTGGGTGCAGGAGCTGGAAGATTTTCCAGACAGTGGTCAATTTTTAACAGCTGTTCCTGGAATTGCTGGGATGTTGCATCCGGAGGCTTGTAGACTACCACAATGACTAGGTTTTGGTTCTCGACCTTTACTGCTAAAACTTCCACTACGTCATTTGAGGCATTAAGCAGTTCTGTGCAAACAAGTGACTCTGCAATGTACAGGCCAACCCCCCCCCTTTTGCCTGTTCACTCTGTCACATCTGTATAGGTTGTAACCTGGGATCCATATTTCGTTGTCCAAGTGATCCTTTATGTGGGTCTCAGTGAAAGCTGCTAACATTGCCTTTGCCTCTGCAAGCAGTCCACGGATGAAAGGTATTTTGTTGTTTGTTGCTGGCTTTAGACCCTGTATATTTGCAAAGAAGAATGTTATCGGACTGGTGGTATTGTTGGTACTGGGGGGGGATTTTTTTTCCGGCATTAGCCAAGATGGAGAACTTGTATATTGCAATAACATCCCTGGACTTCTTCGAATGGGACTTGAATATTGATCAGGAGATTGGCGGCTCTTTATAGACAACTCCATTAGACAACGTGTGTATATGTAGATGTAGTGACAATTTGTATTTGCAAATAGTTTTAATTAATAAAGATTAGAATTATATTTTTAAATGATTTAATATTTAACAAAAGGAGTTATATCAACAACGACCAGGTGATAATACTAGCCTTTATTTTGTTATATTTCAAGATAAACATGAGTTCTTCACGAAGAGTCTGCTTAAACAATTCCAATGCATTTTGTTAGATTTGTGGTAAACACTCATTGCAAAAACAAAGAAAAAATCACGGATTTTGTAAAACAAGCTTATCTTGCTTATTTGTGAGAGTGACGCCTGGAGAACAAGACAAGTCTTGGGCTCTCTATATGGTTTGTAAAACCTGTGTAGAATACTTACGACAGTGGAAAAATAGGCAAAGGAACAAGTTTAAACTTCGGTGTTCCTATGGTGTGGAGAGAGCCGAGAAACCGCCTCGACGATTGCTATTTCTGTTTGGTGAATGTGAAAGATTTCAATCAACACAAGAAAGTCAAGTGGGAATATCCTGATTTAGAGTCATCAAAGAGACCTGTGCCACACAGTGAAGATGTTCCCATACCAGTGTTTACGACACTGACTGACCTTCCATTGTCAGATGTTGAAGAAACTCAGGGTTTAGAATGTAACATTGGTGATAACAGTGGAAGTGAATATGAAGTATTTAAACACCACAACAGTTCTACCAAGAAGAACTCAGTGATCTGACACGTGACCTAAGTCTGTCAAACCAGGTACAGTATCTGAACTTTTAGTATCCAAACTAAAAGAAAAGAAGTGTCTACAGCAAGAAATTAAAACAGCTTATCGGACAAGAGAGGTTGAATTCCTTCCTTACTTTAGCCAAGATGGAGAACTTGTATATTGCAATAACATCCCTGGACTTCTTCGAATGGGACTTGAATATTGATCAGGAGATTGGCGGCTCTTTATAGACAACTCCATTAGAAGCTTGAAATGTGTCTTATTGCACAATGGTAACCAATATGCATCTCTTCCAATTGCTCACTGAACAAAATTGTCCTGATGACCAACAAAGAAAAAAATCGTAAATGCAGTAATTAGTGGCATCTGAATTATTTTATTATATTAATCTGTTCTTATATAGAATGAAGTGCCAATATGTATTACACGATTTGACTTTTGCATGATCGAAAAAATAATTTCAAAGCGATTTGTAAGTTAGCCCCGCCTGATCAATATTTTCTTCACATCTTTTATGTTTTTCAATGGGATACCAAATTTATCAAAAACTAGAGCAAATCAAGCAAAACCGATGACATATTCACCCTGAAATGTGTCCCTCTTCAGTACAGGAAAGACTGTGCTATAATTTAAATTGCCAGGCATACCATCTCAAGGGGACAAAAAGATACAAAACATCCAGGCCATGGGAAAACCTGGGTTGCCACAGCCACTCAAGAGGGAGAGGTTTTTAGTGCCAGGAAGGAAAAAAACTGGCAGGAAATGGCAGAAATCGTACACCAAATCCAGTCATTCCTGGAGTGGAACCACAGTCGATGGCCTCCACTCCAAACCAACAGATACAGATACTAATGCCGGAAAAAAGTTCCCCCCCCCCCCGCAGTACCACCAATACCACCAGTCCGATGACATTCTTCTTTGCAAATATACAGGGTCTAAAGCCAGCAACGAACAACAAAATACCTTTCATCCGTGGACTGCTTGCAGAGGCAAATGCAATGTTCGCGGCTTTCACAGAGACCCACATAAAGGATCACTTGGACAACGAAATATGGATCCCAGGGTACAACCTATGCAGATGCGACAGAGTGAACGGGCAAAAGGGAGGGGGGGGGGTTGGCCTGTATATCGCAGAGTCACTTGTTTACACAGAACTGCCTAATGCCTCAAATGATGTAGTGGAAGTTTTAGCAGTAAAGATCGAGAACCAAAACCTAGTCATTTGTGGTAGTCTACAAGCCTCCGGATGCAACGTCCCAGCAATTCCAGAAACAGCTGTTAAAAATTGACCACTGTCTGGAAAATCTTCCAGCTCCTGCCCCCAACATCTTGCTCCTGGGGGATTTCAACTTAAGGCACCTAAAATGGAGGAATATAGCAAATAATGTTGTTGCAGTGATACCACCAGGAGGCAGCTCTGACGAGAACTCACACACACACGATCTTTTAAATCTCTGCACAAAATTCAATTTAAACCAGCAAATAATAAAGCCTACTAGACTGGAGAATACACTAGACCTCATCGTCACTAACAATGATGATCTGATACGAAATGTCACCATATCAAAAACAATATACTCAGATCACAACATAATCGAGGTTCAGACATGTATGCGTGGAGCCCCAGACCGACATAATGAGATTAGTCACGAGGGAGCCTTCACCAAATTCATTTCAATAACAAGAACATGAAGTGGGACCAAGTAAACCAAGTCCTAACCGATATAAGCTGGGAAGATAGACTAAGCAACACAGACCCCCAACTTATGCCTAGAACAGATTAACTCGGTGGCACTCGATGTATGCTCAAGGCTTATTCCTTTAAGAAAAAGGAGGAGTAGATGTAAAATAGAAAGAGACAGGCGCTCCCTTTACAGGCGACGGAAAAGAATAACAGAGCGGCTAAAAGAGGCCAATATATCTGAAATGCGTAGGGAGTCACTGGTCAGAGAAATAGCAAACATCGAACTTAAGCTAAAGGAATCTTATAGGAGTCAGGAATCGCGGGAAGAACTAAAAGCCATAAATGAAATTGAAAGAAACCCAAAGTATTTCTTTTCCTATGCCAAATCAAAGTCGAGAACAACGTCCAGTATTGGGCCCCTACTTAAACAAGATGGGTCCTACACAGATGACAGTAAGGAAATGAGTGAGCTACTCAAATCCCAATATGACTCAGTTTTTAGCAAGCCGCTAACCAGACTGAGAGTCGAAGATCAAAATGAATTTTTTTATGAGAGAGCCACAGAATTTGGTTAACACAAGCCTATCCGATGTTATCCTGACGCCAAATGACTTCGAACAGGCTGTAAATGACATGCCCATGCACTCTGCCCCAGGGCCAGACTCATAGAACTCCGTGTTCATCAAGAACTGCAAGAAGCCCATATCTCGAGCTTTTACCATCCTATGGAGAGGGAGCATGGACACGGGGGTCGTCCCACAGTTACTAAAAACAACAGACATAGCCCCACTCCACAAAGGGGGCAGTAAAGTAATAGCAAAGAACTACAGACCGATAGCACTAACATCTCATATCATAAAAATCTTTGAAAGGGTCCTAAGAAGCAAGATCGCTACCCATCTAGAAACCCATCAATTACACAACCCAGGGCAACATGGGTTTAGAACAGGTCGCTCCTGTCTGTCTCAACTATTGGATCACTACGACAAGGTTCTAGATGCACTAGAAGACAAAAAGAATGCAGAAGTAATATATACAGACTTTGCAAAAGCCTTCTACAAGTGTGACCATGGCATAATAGCGCACAAAATGCGTGCTAAAGGAATAACAGGAAAAGTTGGTAGATGGATCTATAACTTCCTCACAAACAGAACACAAAGAGTAGTAGTCAACAGAGTAAAGTCCGAGGCGGCTACGGTGAAAAGCTCTGTTCCATAAGGCACAGTACTCGCTCCCATCTTGTTTCTTATTCTCATATCTGACATAGACAAGGATGTCAGCCACAGCACCGTGTCTTCCTTTGCAGATGACACCCGAATCTGCATGACAGTGTCTTCCATTGCAGACACTGCAAGGCTCCAGGCAGACATCAACCAAATCTTTCAGTGGGCTGCAGAAAACAATATGAAGTTCAACGATGAGAAATTTCAATTACTCAGATATGGTAAACAAGAGGAAATTAAAACTTCATCAGAGTACAAAACAAATTCCGGCCACAAAATAGAGCGAAAAACCAACGTCAAAGACCTGGGAGTGATCATGTCGGTGGATCTCACCTTCAAGGACCATAACATTGTATCAATCGCATCTGCTAGAAAAATGACAGGATGGATAATGAGAACCTTCAAAACTAGGGATGCCAAGCCCATGATGGCACTCTTCAGGTCACTTGTTCTATCTAGGCTGGAATATTGCTGCACACTAACAGCACCTTTCAAGGCAGGTGAAATTGCTGACCTAGAAAATGTACAGAGAACCTTCACGGCGCGCATAACGGAGATAAAACACCTCAATTACTGGGAGCGCTTGAAGTTCCTGAACCTGTATTCCCTGGAACGCAGGAGGGAGAGATACATGATTATATACACCTGGAAAATCCTAGAGGGACTAGTACCGAACTTGCACACGAAAATCACTCACAACAAAAGCAAAAGACTTGGCAGACGATGCAATATCCCCCCAGTGAAAAGCAGGGGTGTCACTAGCACGTTAAGAGACAATACAATAAGTGTCAGGGGCCCGAGACTGTTCAACTGCCTCCCAGCATACATAAGGGGGATTACCAATAGACCCCTGGCTGTCTTCAAGCAGGCAGTGGACAAGCACCTAATGTCGGTACCTGACCAGCCGGGCTGTGGCTCGTATGTTGGATTGCGTGCAGCCAGCAGTAACAGCCTGATCCACCAGGAGGCCTGGTCACAGACCGGGCCACGGGGGCGTTGACCCCCGGAACTCTCTCCAGGTAAACTCCAGGTATTAGGAGTCAGCACCACAAACTTACCCTAGAATCGGTGTAATATAATTGACCAGAAAATAAATGATGACCAGTGATTGTGTAACTCTATTTGAAATAATATCTAAAGAAACTTAATGGAACCTCAGAAAACAATATTCATTCGCAATCAGCGGGTCACCACCTACCAGGTGGGTTCCAGTAGCCCATCAATTGAGGTAAGTTCCTTGATGCTAGTGAAGGGCTCTTGATCAGGGGAATTGGATCTGTGCTCCGGTTCCTTGAACTGAGCCTGCATGCCTTCCAACCCCCCACCTTCCATCCCCACAGGCGCTGTATAATCTCTACGGGTTTAGCGTTCCTCCTAATAATCATATTAATAATAATGGATTCCAATAATGTTTCGTTATTTACTATTGATATCGTTCTCTCAGGGTATCGACCTAACAATAATATCCTAAAATTATTGTAACAATTCTATTATTTAATGGTGATTCAAATCCTCCCGGAAATTTTAATAAGACCTAAATCTCCTGAAAAACTAGGATTTATAGTCTAAGGGTTTTCTAACTTACGAAGGGTAACTCACCTATAACAGGCATGCAACAAAAGATAATAAATAATTAATATTTACTTGCCTGTGATGGGAGATTTGGGCATATGCATTCAAATTTCTGCTAATGCTATCTCTCTCCTCAGGAGAATCAGTAATGACGAGAGTGGCTGTGATGGTGGTGGTGTTGGTGGCGGCAGTGTTGGGGCAAGAGGCAGTACTGCCGGTAGTGAACACTGAGGAAGGCAGGATCTCTGGCCTCAGGGAACACTCTCTCAGTGGAGCTGCCTTCTACGCCTACAGGTCTATCCCCTTTGCCCAGCCTCCTGTTGGAGACCTGAGATTCAAGGTAAGGCGAGGATATGAATCAGTAGACCAGGGATCAGAGATTCAACATAAGGCGATGACACTAGGTAAACCTGGAACCTGAGAGTCAAGGTATGGTAGACCTAGGACCTGAGATTCAAGATATGGTTGACCTGGAACCTGAAATTCAAGGTATGGTAGACATGGGATCTGAGATTCAAGGTATGGTAGACCTAGGACCTGAGATTCAAGGTATGGCGGGGACATGAGGTAGACCTGGGATTCAAGATACGGCAGGGACATGAGATAAATCTTGGACCTGAAATTCAAGGTATGGTAAACCTGGGGCCTGAGATTGAAGGTATGGCGGGGACATGAGGTAAACCTGGGACCTGAGATTGAAGGTATGGTAGATCTGGGACCTGAGATTCAAGATATGGCGGGGACATGAGGTAAACTTGGGACCAGATATTCAAGGTATGGTAAACCTCTGACCTGAGATTCAAGGTATGGCTGGGACATAAGGTAAACCTGGGACCTGAGATTGAAGGTATGGTAGACCTTGGACCTAAGATTCAAGATATGGCAAGGACATGAGATAAACCTGGGACCTGAGATTCAAGGTAAAACGAGAATATGAGGTAGACCTGGGACCTGAAATTCAAAGTATGGCGAGAACATGAGGTAGACCTGGGACCTGAGATTCAAGGTATGCCGGGGATATGAGGTAAACCTGGAATCTGAGATTCAAGGTATGGCGAGAACATGAGGTAGACCTGGGACCTGAGATTCAAGGTATGGCGAGAACATGAGGTAGACCTGGGACCTGAGATTCTAAGTAAGGACTTTTCTCGAGAATCTGTTTTCCAAGTTTATTCAGTTATGATAATTTTCTTCTTTCATTATGTGATAATCATAAAAAAAAATTCCGCCAAACTGTAAATAAACATCACAGGTTATAAGTGAGACACATGTGAACAGTTAGGTAAGTTTATTCCGAAACGTTCCGTCTCCACAGTAGGCTTCTTCAGTCGAGTACAGAGGAGGGAGCAGAAGTAGTAGAGATGTGAAGACAATATCACGAGTCCATCACCCTTGAAGACGTAGTTATGAGGTGGTCAGTCCTTCAGCCTGGAGAAGAGGGTTAGGGACTGACCACCTCAAAACTACGTCTACAAGGGTGATGGACAGATTACATCGTCTCTACATCTCTACTGCTTCTGCTGCCTCCTCTCTACTTGACTGAAGAAGCCTACTGTGTAGGCGAAACGTTTCGGAATAAAGTTACGTAACTGTTGCACATGTGTCTTATTTATCAACTTGTCAGTATTGTATATTATTATATTTAAGTATCAAAGTAAAATGAAAAACACTGATTTTCCAGCTTTTTCTTATATGCATATCTCCAAGAAACTAAACTCCGCTAGGTTACTGACTTACCTATCTCTGACTACGTTCATTTACAGTCTGTTTATCCCTACCCTGATGTTTTCTACAATGTAAGGGCACTTCTGATGCTCACTGAGGTTCTCTATACCAGACTCTTTATCTGTACTCCAATTATTATAACGTGACCTGTGTTTATTTAAATAAATGGTATGTAATCTATTCTTTTGATATATACAGGTGTGTGCAAATGAGAAGTGTCTGACTCAGCAGAGGGAGGATCGAGCCTCCACCACGTTTTGCACAGAATGACGCACATGAATTTAGCACTTAACATGAATTAAGTTAAAAATTGTTTTAGTTGTACTTTTCTTCTTATAAATTATCTTTATCGCCTTCCTTTTATCTTTAGATGCCCTACTATTCTGGGCTTCTGCCTTTCCAACTGAACTGTTAACTACGCTTCATATATTCTAGTGTGTCCCAGTAAGGTTGAGAGCTTAATTAGGAGTCTTCATCATCTATTAATGCTGTTAACTCCAAGAGTATTAACTGTGACATGTTTGTAACAGAAGCCATAAACGGGTACTGTAGAACTGTAGACAGGTGAGATAGAGAACAACTTTTGTGGATTCCCTCTCACATTAGTTATGAAATGCGTGACAGTGTTCTGCCTTCAAGAAGGAAGTAGACGCAGTTTTAGGCCGTCAACTAGTAGCTTGAGGACAAGAATGTTAAGAATATCAACTGAGCTTCTTTGACTTGAGACAGTGTGACAATCGGTCCATCTATCATCATTCTATAATACAGGAAGATCCATATATCTGTTGTACATTCGTCAAAATCAGCAGTCTCCTGGATGTCTCTACTGCCACATTACCGCTAGATTAAAGACACCTCTGAGTTTTCACCACCATCTGATGTAAATATAATTAAAAGTAAAATTAGCCAAAGGAATTATTGTCACACTCTTTGTCATTAATTGTTTGAATAAGGACAACTCATGATTTCAGAGGCATTTCACTCACAAATGTTCATATAACCAGCATTTCTAGAAAATTAATTGGACTTTTCCTTTTGTAAGTAAATCATAGTTACTTTAACTTGTCTAAATGCAACCATAACTTGCTAAGTATTAAGTATTGTAAATTATTTATGAGCTCATCTTGTTATTCTTATAACCCGGACGGGACACACGTTTTAATACTTTATTGAGCACTGTAACAGAGCATGAAATAAATTATGGGAACTAGCCAATAGCAGTTTTTGTCCTCTTCAGGGACCCAATTAAAGGCTCGCAACTCCTTGGGTTGAATAAGGAGGAGAGGTGTGAAAGAATGTAGTTCTTAACTTAGGAGAGAGTAGCTTCCTGTCTCTTGTGCGTAGGCTCAGTGAATGTTTGGACAGTAATAAAAATTCATTTAAAAAACTGTGAAAGTTATGGCAAAATTAGAAGAGTTAAAAGGTCCTGAGAAGAGCCATTCTAAAACCTACTATAAGCACAGACAAATCCCTCCAGTATGTTGGTGAGGGAACATAAAGGAGCTACGGTAAAAGGTTTTTAGTGATTAAATTCACGACTATGATACATAAACATAAATATGTCGTGCCGAATGGGTAAAATGAGGCCTAACCAAAGATATATAGAGTTGAAGAACAACCTGAGGACTTCTATTATTTATACTTCTTGCTATGAAGCCAAGGATTCTGTTAGCTTTATTGCGAACACTTCTGCACTTTTGTCTTGGTTTCAGATTACTGCTAACCAAAACTCCTAAATCCTTTTTGCAATCCGTAGTATTAAGATCTACATTATTTAATTTATATGTGACATGGTTATTTTCCTGTCCAACATTTAAAACTTTGCATTTGTCTATATTAAACTGCATCTGCCACCTCTTCGACCACTGCATCAGTCTATTCAAATCATCCTGGAGTGCTCTAGTGTCATCATTAAAATGAATTGGTTGGCCTATTTTGGTGTCATCAGCAAATTTGCTCATGTCGCTATTTATTTCCTCATCCATGTCGTTTATGTAGATTGTGGACAACAAGGGGCCCAACACTGACCCCTGTGGAACACCGCTACTCTCTGCTGCCTATTTGTCAATCATGCCTCTACCCAGGAAAAAAATTCTCCTGCTATTTCGTGTGCCTTAAGTTTTCTCAACAGCCTCTGATGTGGAACTCTATCGAAAGCCTTACCGAAGTCCATATACGCAATATCATATTCAATACCATGATCTACCTCCTCATCTACCTTAGTGAAGAAAGTTAGTAAATTCGTAAGACAGAAACGCCCCTTTGTAAAACCGTGCTGAGATTCACTAATCAATATATATATATATATATATATATATATATATATATATATATATATATATATATATATATATATATATATATATATATATATATATATATGTCGTGCCGAATAGGCAGAACTTGCTATCTTGCCATATAGGACAAGTGAAAATTTGTGTATGCAATAATTTCGCCAAAATCATTCTGAACCTAACGAAAAAAATATATTTCACTGTGTTTGTTTAGCATTAAATTATTGTAAACAAATATAAAATATATTTAGTTGGGTTAGGCTAAAATAAATTGCTCTTGTTATACTAAGGTTAGGTAAGTTTTCTAAGATTCTTTTGGAGCAAAATTAAAAAATTTTACATTAACATTAATAAAAAAAATATATCTTTGAACGTATAAGAGAAAATTTTAGAAAGGACTTAATTTTAAATGAGTTCTTGCTAATTGACCAGTTTTGCATATTCGGCACGACATATATATATATATATATATATATATATATATATATATATATATATATATATATATATATATATATATATATATATATATATATATATATATATATATTGCAAAACAACCACGGGGGGAGTTGAATAATAGCTTTAGGTCTTTTGTGTTGCAATCAGCATATGCAAAATTGCAGAAAAGAGGAAGGATTGTTTGCACTGCTGTCTTGGCTTTTGATTTCCGCTTACCATGACTCCCAAGTCTTTTTCACATTCTGTACGATCAAGCTGTACTTCACCTAGATTATATCTTCGAGGGTTATATTCATTACCAAGGACTAGTACCTTACACTTATCCACATTGAACTTCATCTGCCACTTTTCAGACAAAGACATTAATTTGTCCAAATCTTCATGGAGTTCATTGCTATCCTCCTCAGAAAGAATCATACGGCCTATCTTTGTATCATCAACAAATTTGCTCATGTTACTCGTAATCCCTTCATCAAGATCATTAATGTAAATTATGAACAGGAGAGGGCCTAAAACTGATCCTTGTGGAATGCCACTAGTGACTAATCCCCATTCAGATTTGACCCCATTAATGGAAACTCTCGGCTTTTTATTGGCAAGCCATGCCTCTGTCCATTCGAGAACTTTACCTCCTATACCGTGAGCTGCCACTTTTCTTAAGAGTCTCTTGTGAGGTACTCTATCGAAGGCTTTACTAAAATCCAAATAAACAATATCATCGTTTTTATCACTGTCATCTGCCTCAAATGTTCTGTTGAAGAACGTCAGTAAATTTGTCAGGCAGGAACGGCCTCTTGTGAACCCATGCTAAGATTCATTAATCAAATTATGGTCTTCAAGGTGACTTCTAATAATGTCAGCTATACACAAATAACCCGCACATAAAAGAGAGAAGCTTACGACGACGTTTCGGTCCGACTTGGACCATTTACAAACGTCGTCGTAAGCTTCTCTCTTTTATGTGCGGGTTTATTTGTGTATCGTTCCAGTCACGGTATTGTGCCTTTTTTTGTTATTAATGTCA
Organism: Cherax quadricarinatus; assembly: GCF_038502225.1. Lineage (NCBI taxonomy): Eukaryota > Metazoa > Arthropoda > Malacostraca > Decapoda > Parastacidae > Cherax > Cherax quadricarinatus. The sequence continues at coordinate 6,502,241 of NC_091348.1, forward strand.
GCTATAATTGATTCTAATAATAACTTGCCCACTATAGATGTCAGGCTTATTGGACGGTAATTTGAAGGAACGGACTTATCCCCTGATTTGAATATAGGAACCACAGCCATCTTCCACAACTCTGGCACAACATCAGTAAGGATGGACGCATTAAACACACTTGTTAATGATTGACTAAGTTCCATCTTGCATTCCTTAAGTACCCTGGAAAACAACTCGTCGGGCCCCGGGGACTTATTTTGCTTCAGTTTGTCAATCTGATAACCATGTCCCTCGTGACAGTAATGTTAGTTAATTTGAATTTATCAGGAACTGAAAAATTTTTAATTTCTGGAATCTCATTTGTGTCTTCCTGTGTAAAAACTGACCAAAAAAAAAAAAAATAGTCATTAAATAAGGAACACATTTCCAGTTCGTTATCCGTCAGCTGTCCATTCCCAATTTTGAGAGGTCCTATTTTTTCCTTCACCTTCGTCCTATACACTTGAAAGAAGCCCTTTCGATTGTCTTTGATTCATTAGCAACTCTAATTTCATAGTCACGTTTAGCCTTTCTAATCCCCTTTTTTACTTCTCTTTTAAGCTGAGCTTATTGGTCAGTAAGGTTAACCTCTCCTCTTCTGATGCGCCCATAAATTCCCCTTTTCTCCCCTAATAGATGCTTTAGCCTCCTGTTAACCCATTTGGGATCGTTATTATTATACTTAATTTCTGTCTGGGGAATGTATATACTCTGAGCACGGTGTACATTATTAAGAAAAAAATCATAAACGCAGATCCCTTCGTAATCACAAGCATGATCATCGTCAATAGAATCATTAACTAGATAACCCCAATTGAGATTAGACAGGTATTCCCTAAGTCCATTGTAATCGGCAGAACGAAAATCAGGGATTTTTACCGTACTATCGTTGTTCTTGTATTCCCAGTTAATGCTAAAAGTGATGAATTTGTGATCAATTGCGCCAAGCTCTTCAGTGATCTCCAGATTATTTACGAGTGTTTCCTTATTTGACAAGATTAGGTCGAGCAAATTATTACCCCTGGTAGGCTTTGTTACACACTGCTTCAGAAAAGTCCTCAACTGTTTCCATAACGTCACTGGACTCCAGATTACTGGTCAAAGAATTCCAGTCAATTTGACTAAAGTTAAAATCCCTTACTATCACTACGTTATTGTGTCTAGAAGCCCTAACAATTTCGTCCCAAAGAAGTCTCCCTCTATCGTGATCCAAGCCTGGAGGTCGGTATATTACACCTAGAATTGGTTTTTCTTGACCCTCTACAAACTCTACCCAAACAGATTCTGTTACTGTTCCATCTATTTTTATACCTGTTTTTATGTAACAATTAATATTTTCTTGAACATATAATGCAACTCCTCCCCCCTTCCCATCACATCTATCCATATGGAACAACTTAAACCCTTGAATATTACACTCAGCAATCATATCCCGACTCTTTAAATCATACCACGTTTCAGCTAATGCAATGACATCAAAGTTCCCAGCACATGCTACCAAACGTAGTTCATTAATCTTATTTCTTGCACTTCGACTGTTAGCATAAAATACCATCACATGTTTTTTCTTCTGCACATTTTTCCTATTCACCTTTGCTTTTACACAATTTCTGAAATTATCATTACCCAGCATTACTCCATGACTGTTATTATCAAGATTCATTCATCTAACTAATCCTCGTTTAAAGTCCTAACAACCCCCTCAACTGAGCTAGCAAGAAAACCCACACCTGCCCTGAATAAGTGAACTCCATCTCTGGCATACATGTCATTTCGGCCATAGAAGTGGTCCCAGTTGTCAATGAATGATACTGCATTATCCTTAGTGTTTGTCCAGCCAACAATTAATACTAATTGCTCTGGACAACCATTCATTTCCAACACCCCTTCTTGACAAAATGCCACATATAACAGGATACCCCTCCTTCCTAATTATGTCTACTGCTGTCCTGAACCTTCTAACTAAATCCTCACTTCTATGCATGCCTACATCATTGCCTCCAGCACTGAGGCAGATAATAGGATTGATCCCATTACCGTTCATGATGTCAAGCCAGCTATCAATATCCTCCATCCCAGCCCCAGGAAAGCAAACCCTCTGTCTCCTACTCCTATCCTTAAAGCAGAAGGCCCTATCCATATACCTAACCTGGCTATCCCCAACAACAACAATATTCTTACCTTCCTTGGTGTCGTTCGTCGTGACGTTCCCAGTAGTCGACTCACATTCGTTGGGTAGCATGGAGAATGCATTAGATGTTTCCACAACAGTTTCTACAGCAGTCTCTTTCTTCTTCATCGTTTCTACATTTCCATTCATCTTCTTGATCGTCAGCTTCGTTCCATGCTGTCCAACCACTGTCCAGGTTCCCTTCTTGACCTGAGGACTCACAACAGGAGGACTACTACGAATCCTCTTGTTGTCCTCAGTCAATTGCCGTATCTCTATCTTCGCTACCATCAATTCTTCCTTAAGCTGCTGGTAAAGTTGCTCGATGGAGGGCATCTTGGCTCAGTCAACAGAGTGTACACTAGACACGTCCTCACTGAGCTAAGTACAGGTCACCTGTGGTGACCTGTACTTAGGTCACATATCTGAACCATTTAGCTCTATTAAGTTCAGGTATGTTGATATGCCTTCTTTTCTTAAGACTTAATATCAAAGTTGTGTTTCAAAATCTTCAGTAAAGAAACTTTTAATAAAGAATTCCCCCAAAATGCTGACGGATGTGTCTATAAGATTCATAAAAAAGCAGTTTTGAAATTAATATGAGTATTTCCTTTGGTTTATATAAATTAGATTCATTTATAATTAGTAAAATTTGGGAAGAATTTAATAATACATTGGATAAATAATAAATCTTAATTCTTGGGTAGAGTACTTGGGTTAGACAAATATTTTGCTAGTGGGATGTCGTGAAGGACCTATCTAGTTGGGCCAGCAGGCCTGCTGCAGTGTTCCTCCTTTCATATGAGTCGGGTGTCGTCGCGTGTCGTCGCGTGTCAGGTGTTACTTTGTTGTGGGATGTGATGGTGAGGTGTGGTCTCGACCCTTTATATGCCTTCCTTTGATGTATTGTCCTTATAGTTCCTTGATAATGTGAGAAGTCACGAAAGCACTTGGAATTTCACTATCCTTTCACAGTGGTTGGTTTGCATATCCTGATATCTTATTGCATATATATATATATATATATATATATATATATATATATATATATATATATATATATATATATATATATATATATATATATATATATAAACAGTATGGTTCCTTACCCTTTCTTGGGTTGTAAATTGTAATTCTATCAATTTTTAATGATATTCTTACTAGAATATTTCGGGTATTTTATGCTACATATTGTTCCACATATCTTTATTAATCATTCATCTATGAACTCTGGTCTACAAATACTCAGAGTTCTTAAGAACATGGTTGTTTATAATATTTTTGTCATTTTTTAAAATGTTTCAGTGATTTTGTTTAACCTCAACACTTATGTGTCGTGTTTACTGGTGATTGAACCATTCCTACCACTGTAGTAATGATGGTAATGAAGTGTTGAGTTTTTATTTTTTCAGATTTTTTTACGTAGGAGCTTTTGATGATATAACAGAGGTCATCCACTATCTTACTGATCCATCTCGTTGAATATTGAACATCCCATCTAAGATTTTAAAGTACTATGCCTTTCTATACCTTTGTTCTATGAGACAAAGTTACTTCTCTCTGCAGGCACCCGTGGCCAGTCTCAGGTGGGACGGTGTTCGGGATGGCTCGTCTGAACCCCCACTTTGCTTACAGCCGAGCTTTATAACGAAAGAACTGCAAGGCTTTGAGGATTGTCTCTACCTCAATGTGTTTACGCCCTCGGTGAGTTCAGTCTACCTTCATGCCCTATCGTGCAAGTATACCAAGTACACCATGTTCAAGGTTCTCAGGGGAGGCGAAACCTATTTTCTTTTTATGTTACTAAAATTAACACCATGCGTACTTTACACACACACACACACACACACACACAAACACGAAGTTGATGATACAGAGCTTAGTAGAAGAACTAAAGAGTCTGAAACAGCCTAAAGAACCAAAGGACAGTGCAGCCATGACACCAAGAACCACTGCATCAGTCACCGATGAGGGGGACAGTAGGGAACAAAGGAGATATACTGTACACGATGACTCTATCAGACTCAAGGGGGGCCTGGGAAAAGGCAGGGAGAACAGCAGGAACTAATGAGGGGACTAAAGACAATGAAGGAGCTAGACTATACACATAGACTCTAACAGACAACTGCTATGCCCAGGGACAGAAGCATAGGGGCACCGGATAGGGAAGAGACAGTAAGAAACAATGCGTTAATGGCAGGAACTAATTCGTATCAGAGGATGCTCAGGGAAGCACAGTGGGAGGACGAAAGGGAGAGGGCCATTTTTGTCTATGGGCTCCGAGAAGTAGGTGGGGAAACTTACGAGGCAAGCAAATAGGAGGAGGAAAAAAACGATTGAAAGCATCATGAAAGCAATAGGAGAGGACGACATGACCCATCTGACAAATTTTCGGAGAATTGGGTGGTTTGCGAGAGGAAAAAAGCATCCAGTCAAATTGATTTTCAAGGCAGAGTCAGCTCGAAACCGGATCCTGCAGGAGAAAGTGCGCCTAAGGGACAATCAGGAGCTCCAGAGTGTGTACCTCGACAGGGACAGAACACAAGAAGAAAGGATGATACTGAAAGAGAGGGTGCAACATCACAAGGAGGAATGGGAGGCAAGGAAGGTGGAGAGAAGGAGAAATCAGGCCCATGTGGAAGAACAAACACAACCCCCTCCAGTACCACCCACAGAAGGAACACAACCATGGCAATCCCAAAGCAATCAAATGACCTAACCCAAAACCCACTCACTGTACCCTCTGCCCCATCCCCCTCAGTGCAAATCGCACCCCCACAAACCCACAGTAACCCACATGTCCCCCTCTGCACAAACCCCACCCCCACAGTGACCCTCAGTAACCCACACATCCCCCTCAGCTCAAACCCCACCCCCACTGAAACCCACAGTAACCCACACAATGTACCCTCTCCCCCCATCCCCTTCATCACAAACCCCACCCTCACAATAACCCACAGCAACCCACACACTGTACTCTCTATTCCCATCCCCCTCACCACAACCCCCATCCCCACTGTAACTCCCCATAGGCCCTCTCCCCATCCCCTCACCACCACCCAAAGCCCCACAGAAACCCCCCATAGGCCCTCTGCCCCAACACCCCACACCACAGACCCCCACCCCCCAGCAACCCCCAATTGGCCCCTGCCAGGGCACCTCTCTCCCCAGACCACAGTTATTGAAAAGAAATTGAAGGTTTGGCACACGAACGAGGATGGAATAACGAATAAATGTGAGGAGTGGCATGGAAGAATCAAGGAGATGTCCCCAGACATCATAGCAGTTACAGAAACAAAACTCGCTGGGATAATAACAGATGCAATCTTCCCACATGGATATCAGATCCTGAGGAAGGATAGAAGGAGCAGAGGGGGAGGAGGGGCTGTACTACTAATTAAAAACCGGTGGGGTTATCAAGAAATGGAAGAAATGGACGAGATTGGAGAAAGGGATTACATAGTAGGTACAGTTCAGACAAAGGAACACAAGGCAGTCATTGCAGTGATGTATAACCCACCACAGAACTGCCGGAGGCCAAGAGAGGAATATGATGAGTGCAGCAGAACAATGGTGGACACACTAGCTGCGGTGGCAAGAAGGGCTCACTCGAGTAGAGCAAAGTTACTGGTCATGGGCGACTTCAATCACAGGGAGATTGATTGGGAAAACCTGGAGCCACATGGGGGTCCCAAAACATGGAGAGCCAAGATGATAGATGTGGTGCTGGCAAATCTCATGCACCAACATGTTAGGGACACTACCAGAGAGAGAGGGGAGGATGAACCAGCAAAACTGGATCTTGTGTTCACCTTGAGTAGCTCAGACATTGAGCACATCACATATGAAAGGCCCCCTTGGAGCTAGTGATCACGTGGTTATGAGCTTTGAATACATCCTGGAGCTAAAAGTGGAGAGGGTAACAGGAGTAGAAAGGGAAAGGCTAAACTATAAAAGGGGAGACTACACAGGAATGAGGACCTTCCTGGAGGAGGTTCAGTGGGAACAGGAGTTGGTAGGAAAATCAGTAAACGAAATGATGGACTCTGTAACAACAAAATGCAAGGAGGCAGAGGAAAGGTTTGTTCCCAAGGGTAACAGAAATAATGGGAAGGACAGAACGAGCCCTTGGTTTACCCGAAGGTGTAGGGAGACAAAAACTAAGTGCTCTAGAGAATGAAAAAAGTACAGAAGGCAAAGGACTCACGAAAATAAAGAGATTAGTCGACGAGCCAGAAACTAGTATGCACAGATAAGGAGGGAGGCACAGTGGCAGTATGAAAATGACATAGCATCGAAAGTTAAGTCTGACCCAAAACTACTCTACAGCCACATCAGGAGGAAGGCAACAGTCAAGGACCAGGTAATCAAGCTGAGGAAAGAAGGTGGGGAGCTCACAAGAAACGACCAGGAAGTATCTGAGGAGCTCAACATGAGATTTCAGGAAATATTTGCAGTGGAAGCTGAAGGGACACTGGGAAGACAAAACAATGGGGTACATCAACAAGGGATATACCAACAAGTGTTGGATGAATTACACACAACTGAGGAGGAGGTGGAGAAGCTCCTAAGTGACCTTGATACCTCAAAGGCGGTGGGACCGGACAACATCTCTCCATGGGTCCTTAGAGAGGAAGCAGAGACACTACATGTGCCACTAACCAAAATCTTCAACACTTCCCTTGAAACTGGGCAACTACCTGAAGTATGGAAGAAGGCAAATGTAGTCCTCATCTTTAAGAAAGGAGACAGAAATGAAGCACTAAATTATAGACCAGTGACACTGACGTGTATAGTATGCAAAGTCTTGGAAAAGATTATCAGGAGGAGAGTGGTGGAGCACATGGAGTGGAACAAGATTATAAACGACAACCAGAACGGATTCATGGAAGGCAAATCCTGTGTCACAAACCTATTAAAGTTTTATGACAAGGTAACTGAAGTAAGAAATGAGAGGGAGGGGTGGGTTGATTGCATTTTCTTGGACTGCAAGAAGGCCTTCGACACAGTTCCTCAAAAGAGATTAGTACAGAAGCTAGAGGAACAGGCATGTGTAACAAGAAGGGCACTGCAATGGATCAGAGAATACCTAACAGGGAGGCAACAGCAAGTCATGGTCCGTGATGAGGTATCACAGTGGGCGTCGGTGACGAGCGGGGTCCCACAGCGGGTCAGTCCTGGAACCAGTGCTATTCTTGGTATATGTGAACGACATGACGGAAGGGATAGACTCAGAAGTGTCCCTGTTTGCAGTTGATGTGAAGTAATGAGGAGAATTAAATCAGATGCGGACCAGACAGGTTTACAAAGAGGCCTGGACAGACTGGATTCGTGGTCCAGAAACTGGCTCCTAGAATTTAACCCCGCCAAATTCAAAGTCATGAAGATCGGAGGAGGGCAAAGAAGACAGCAGACAGAGTATAGGCTAGGAGGCCAAAGGCTGCACACCTCGCTCAAGGAGAAAGACCTAGGAGTGAGTATAATACCGAGTACATCGCCCGAAGCACACATTAACCAGATAACTACTGCGGCATATGGGCGCTTGGCAAACTTGAGAATAGTTCCGGTACCTCTGTAAGGAATCGTTCAAGACTTTATACACTGTGTACGTCAGGCCCATACTGGAGTACGCAGCGCCAGTTTGGAACCCACACCTGGTCAAACACGTCAAGAAATTAGAGAAAGTGCAAAGGTTTGCAACAAGGCTAGTTCCAGAGCTAAGGGGAATGTCCTACGAAGAAAGGTTAAGGGAAATCAGTCTGACGACACTGGAGGACAGGAGGGTTAGGGGAGGCATGATAACGACATACAAAATACTGCGTGGAATAGACAAGGTGGACAGAGACAGGATGTTCTAGAGATGGGACACAGAAACAAGGTCACAATTAAAAGCTGAAGACTCAGATGAGTCAAAGGGATGTTAGGAAGTATTTCTTCAGTCATAGAGTAATTAGGAAGTGGAATAGTCTGGCAAGCGATGTAGTGAAGGCAGGAACTATACATAGTTTTAAGACGAGGTATGATAAAGCTCATGGAGCAGGGAGAGGGAGGACCTAGCAGCGGTCAGTGAAGAGGCGGGGCCAGGAGTTGAGTCTCGACCCCTGCAACCACAATTAGGTGAGTACAATTAGGTGAGTACACACACACACCACACACTCACACGGTGTTCCGCAGGGGTCGGTGTTGCGCCCCTGTGTGTTGTAAACTATCTACATAAACGGCATGGATGAGGAGATGAATGGTGATATAAGCAAGTTTGCCGTTGCACTCACACATGCGCGCGCACACACACACACATGCACACACACACACACACACACACACACACAGACACACTCACAGACACACACACAGACACACACACACACACACACACACATGCACACACCCATGCACACACACACACACACACACACACACACACACACACACACACACACACACACACACACACACACATGCACACACACACACACATGCACACGCACACTAATCGACATGTGCCTAGGACAAAATGGTAAATAACACACACATGCACACACAAGACTAGTCCCAGAGCTAAGGGGGAATGGCCTACGAAGAAAGGTTAAGGGAAATTGGCCTGACTACACTGGAAGACAGGAGGGTCAGGGGAGACATAATAACAACATAAAATACTGCGAGGAATTGACAAGGTGGACAAAGACATGATGTTCCAGAGATGGGACACTGAAACAAAGGGTCACAGTTGGAATTGAAGACTCAGATGAGTCAAAAGGATGTTAGGAAGTATTTCTTCAGTCATAGAGTTGTCAAGAAGTGAAACAGCCTAGAAAGTGATGTAGTGCGGGTAGGAACCATACATAGTTTTAAGTCGAAGTTTGATAAAGCTCATGGAGCAGGGAGAGAGAGGACCTAGTAGCAATCAGTGAAGAGGCGGGGCCAGGAGCTATGACTCGACCCCTGCAACCACAAATAGGTGAGTACAAATAGGTGAGTACAAATAGGTGAGTACACACACACACACACACACACACACACACACACACACACACACACACACACACACACATCACATCACATCACACCTTACGTCATACTATTAACCTTGTTTACGCACCCTTAAAGCATGCTATAAAAAATTTTAATCCACCTTAAGAATATAAAAAAAAACATTCTCGTTTGGCCTGTTTGTTTTGCGTTGTAAGAAAGTGTGGTGTTGCAGGAGCCTGGCAGCGGCAGGAGGGACTTGCCTGTGATGGTCTCCATCCACGGCGGCGCCTTCTTCTGCGGGAGCGCCAGCGAGTCCGGTCCCAATGCCCTGCTCAACCACGACATGGTACTGGTGGTGATACAGTACCGCTTGGGAGTGTTAGGTGAGGGGTTCTTGTTGTTGGTGGTGCTAGGTGAAGGTTCTAGGTAGTGGTGCTGTAATACCACTTGCGGGGTGTTAGGTTAAACCTGCTTGTGCTGCTGCAATACCATCTGGAAAACTAAATGAGGCCTGCTGGTGGTGCTGGAGCACCATCTGGGAGACTAAATGAGGCCTTTGCTGGTGGTGCTGCTGCACCACCTGGGAGATTAAATGAGGTCTCCTGTTGGTGATGCTGCAGCACCATCTGGGAGACTAAATGAGACCTTTCACTGGTCACCACATCCTGGTGGTGCTGTAGTGCCATCTGGGGTGCTAGGAGAGACCGGTTCGTGGTGCTACAGTGCCATCTGAGGATGATAAGAACATAAGAACATAAGAAAGAAGGAGCGCTGCAACAGGCCTACTGACCCATGCGGAGCAGGTCCATGTCCCCCTCCCCCCGGATTAGACCAATGACCCACCCCCCGGATTATCCCAATGACCCACCCAGTCTGGTCATCTCCACTCAGGGATGGAGCACTGCACCAGACCCAGCAGCACAAGCTAGTCAGCTCCAACTCACACCCACCCACACCCACTCATGTATTTATCTAACCTATTTTTAAAACTACACAACGTTTTACCTAAATAACTGTACTCGGGAGTTTGTTCCACTCATCCACGACTCTATTACCAAACCAGTGCTTTCCTATATCCTTCCTGAATCTGAATTTTTCCAACTTGAAACCATTGCTGCAAGTCCTGTCTTGGCTGGAAATTTTCAGCACGCTATTTACATCCCCTTTATTTATTCCTGTTTTCCATTTATACACCTCGATCATATCCCCCCTAATTCTACACCTTTCGAGAGAGTGCAGATTCAGGGCCCTCAGTCTATCCTCATAGGGAAGATTTCTGATACATGGGATCATCTTTGTCATCCTCCTCTGTACGTTTTCCAAAGCATTTATATCCATTCTGTAATACGGTGACCAGAACTGAGCAGCATAGTCTAAATGAAGCCTAACCAAGGATATATAGAGTTGAAGAACAACCTGAGGACTTCATTTATTTATACTTCTAGATATGAAGCCAAGAATTCTGTTAGCTTTATTGTGAACACCAATCCACTGTTGTCTTGGTTTTACGTTACTGCTAACCAGAACTCCTAAATCCTTTTCGCAAACAGTAGTATTAAGATCTACATTATTTAGTTTATATGTGGCATGGTTATTTAACTGTCCAACATTTAGAACTTTGCATTTGTCACTATTAAACTGCATCTGCCACTTCTCCGACCATTGCGTCAGTCTATTCAAATCATCCTGGAGTGCTCTAATGTCCTCATTAGAATGAATTGGACGGCCTATTTTGGTGTCATCAGCAAATTTGCTTATGTCGCTATTTATTCCCTCATCTATGTCGTTTATGTAAATTGTGAACAACAACGGGCCCAACACTGACCCCTGAGGAACACCGCTTGTGACGTGCCCCCATTCTGATTTCTCCCCATTTATGCAAACTCTCTGCTGTCTATTTGTCAGCCATGCCTCTACCCAGGAAAAAATTTCTCCTCCTATTCCGTGTGCCCTAAGCTTCCTCAATAGCCTCTGGTGTGGAACTCTATCGAAAGCCTTACTAAAGTCCATATATACAATATCATATTCATTACCATGATCTACCTCTTCAAACACCTTAGTGAAAAAGGTTAGTAAATTCGTAAGACAGGAACGCCCCTTTGTAAAACCGTGTTGAGAATCATTAATCAATCTGTGTATGTCAAGATGGATACGAATTGCTTCGGCAATTATTGATTCCATAAATTTTCCCACTATGGAGGTAAGGCTTATTGGTCTATAGTTCGAAGCCAAGGACCTGTCACCTGCCTTGTAAATAGGTATTACATTTGCCATTTTCCACTTATCAGGCACTATGCCAGTTTGTAGTGATATGTTAAAAAGATTAGCCAAAGGTATGCTAAGTTCCTCTTTACATTCCTTTAACACCCTTGCAAACAGTTCATCAGGACCTGGGGATTTGTTAGGTTTTAGTTTCTCTATTTGTCTGAGGACCATGTCACCAGTTACCGCAATCGTACATAGTTTATTATCATCCTGTTCTATATAATCTATTATTTCAGGAATATCGCTAGTATTTTCCTGGGTGAAAACTGAGAGGAAGTAGGTATTTAGAATTTCACACATATCGTTATCACTGTCAGTGATCTGACCAGAGTTATTCTTAAGTGGGCCAATCTTGTCCCTAATCTTACTTCTGTATACCTGAAAGAACCCTTTTGGGTTAGTCTTTGAATCCCTTGCGACCTTAGCCTCATAATCTCTTTTTGCTTTTCTTATTCCTTTTTTTATTGCAGTTCGTAGCCACCTTGAAAAGCATAAATTAATCAACGAATCTCAGCATGGTTTTACAAAGGGGCGTTCCTGCCTTACGAATTTATTAACTTTTTTCACTAAGGTATTTGAGGAGGTAGATCATGGTAATGAATATGATATTGTGTATATGGACTTCAGTAAGGCTTTTGACAGGGTCCCACATCAGAGACTATTGAGGAAAATTAAAGCACATGGAATAGGAGGAGAAATTTTTTCCTGGATAGAGGCATGGTTGACAAATAGGCAGCAGAGAGTTTGCATAAATGGGGAGAAATCAGAGTGGGGAAGCGTCACGAGCGGTGTTCCACAGGGGTCAGTGTTGGGCCCCCTGCTGTTCACAATCTACATAAACGACATAGATGAGGGCATAAAGAGCGACATCGGCAAGTTTGCCGATGACACCAAAATAGGCCGTCGAATTCATTCTGACGAGGACATTCGAGCACTCCAGGAAGATTTGAATAGACTGATGCAGTGGTCGGAGAAGTGGCAGATGCAGTTTAATATAGACAAATGCAAAGTTCTAAATGTTGGACAGGACAATAACCATGCCACATATAAACTAAATAATGTAGATCTTAATATTACGGATTGCGAAAAAGATTTAGGAGTTCTGGTTAGCAGTACAGTGGACCCCCGGTTAACGATTTTAATCCGTGCAAGAGGGCTCATCGTTATGCGAAATAATCGTTATGCGAATTAATTTTCCCCATAAGAAATAATGGAAATAAAATTAATCCGTGCAAGACGCCCAAAAGTATGAAAAAAAATTTTTTTTACCACATGAAATGTTAATTTTAATACACACAAACTGAAAAAGGCATGCACAATTACATGACACTTACTTTTATTGAAGATCTGGTGATGATTGATGGGATGGGAGGAGGGGAGAGCATTATCTTCTTACTGTTTAGAAGGGGAATCCCCTTCCATTAGGACTTGAGGTAGCAAGTCCTTTTCTGGGGTTACTTCCCTTCTTCTTTTAATGCCACTAGGACCAGCTTCAGAGTCACTGGACCTCTGTCGCACAACAAATCTGTCCATAGAGCTCTGTACCTCCCGTTTCTTCAAGACTTTCCTAAAATGGGCCATAACATTGTCATTGAAATAGTCACAAGCACGGCTTGCAACAGCTGTGTCAGGGTGATTTTCATCTATAAAGGTTTGCAGTTCAAACCACTCTGCACACATTTCCTTAATCTTTGAAGTAGGCACAATGGATTCCACAACTGGCATAGGCTTCTCAGGGTTAGCCCCAAACCCTTCAAAATCTTTCTTAATTTCCATACTAATTCTCACCCTTTTTACCACAGGGTTGGCACTAGAAGCTTTCTTGGGGCCCATGGTCACTTATTTTCCAGAAACACCACCGAAAACACTGTAATAATACGAAATATTCCGAGTGTATGCTTGGATGTTACCGCGGAGGCTGGCTGGTAAACAATGGGACGGCCGGCACATGTGAGGGCACATTGGACGCGTCTCGGACGAAAATCGGTATGCGGGTTTTTAATCGGTATGCGGGGCAAAAATTTTGCGATAAAAGTAATCGTTATGCGGAAAAATCGCTATGCGATGCCATCGTTATGCGGGGGTCCACTGTAATCTGAAACCAAGACAACAGTGCATAAGTGTTCGCAATAAAGCTAATAGAATCCTTGGCTTCATAACAAGAAGCATAAATAATAGGAGTCCTCAGGTTGTTCTTCAACTCTATACATCCTTGGTTAGGCCTCATTTAGATTATGCTGCACAGTTTTGGTCACCGTATTACAGAATGGATATAAATTCTCTGGAAAATGTACAAAGGAGGATGACAAAGTTGATCCCATGTATCAGAAACCTTCCCTATGAGGATAGACTAAGGGCCCTGAAACTGCACTCTCTAGAAAGACGTAGAATTAGGGGGGATATGATTGAGGTGTATAAATGGAAGACAGGAATAAATAAAGGGGATGTAAATAGCGTGCTGAAAATATCTAGCCTAGACAGGACTCGCAGCAATGGTTTTAAGTTGGAAAAATTCAGATTCAGGAAGGATATAGGAAAGTACTGGTTTGGTAATAGAGTTGTGGATGAGTGGAACAAACTCCCAAGTACCGTTATAGAGGCCAGAACGTTGTGTAGCTTTAAAAATAGGTTGGATAAATACATGAGTAGATGTGGGTGGGTGTGAGTTAGACCTGATAGCTTGTGCTACCAGGTCGGTTGCCGTGTTCCTCCCTTAAGTCAATGTGACCTGACCTGACTAGGTTGGGTGCATTGGCTTAAGCCGGTAGGAGACTTGGACCTGCCTCGCATGGGCCAGTAGGCCTTCTGCAGTGTTCCATCGTTCTTATGTTCTTATGTTCTTTACATTCCTTTAACACCCTTGCAAACAGTTCATCAGGACCTGGGGATTTGTTAGGTTTTAGTTTCTCTATTTGTCTGAGGACCATGTCACCAGTTACCGCAATCGTACATAGTTTATTATCATCCTGTTCTATATAATCTATTATTTCAGGAATATCGCTAGTATTTTCCTGGGTGAAAACTGAGAGGAAGTAGGTATTTAGAATTTCACACATATCGTTATCACTGTCAGTGATCTGACCAGAGTTATTCTTAAGTGGGCCAATCTTGTCCCTAATCTTACTTCTGTATACCTGAAAGAACCCTTTTGGGTTAGTCTTTGAATCCCTTGCGACCTTAGCCTCATAATCTCTTTTTGCTTTTCTTATTCCTTTTTTTATTTCTCTCTTTAATTGAATATATTGATTTTTTAACTGCCCATCCCCTCTTTTGATACGCCTATATATGCCTCTCTTTTGACCAATGAGATGTTTTAATCTATTGTTCATCCATTTGGGATCATTTTTGTTATATATAATTTCCCTACTCGGAACAAAAGTTGTCTCGGCAGCTAGAACTATGCTCTGAAAAACGTCATATTGGCAACCAAGATCACCTACCTGACCCATAGTCAGGACATCCCAATTTAGCCCACCCAAGTAATTTTTCAGTCCCATGAAGTCGGCCAAGCGAAAATCTGGGACAGAGATTTGATTGCAATTATCTGGGTAATTCCATGATATATTGAAACTAAGTGATTTGTGATCACTTTCCCCAAGCTCATCATTAACCTCAAGATTATTAATTAGCGAATCTTTGTTGGCAAGAACCAAGTCAAGCAGATTGTTTCCTCTAGTTGGTTCTGTCACAACCTGTTCTAAAAAACAATCCTGAACCGTATCAAGAAAGTCACTAGACTCAAGATTTCCTGTCATATTGTTCCAATCAATTTGTTTAAAGTTAAAATTTCCCATTATCACAACATTTTCATATCTAGATGCCTTATGAATTTCGTCCCATAACAGCTTACTGCCCTCCCAATCAAGGTTTGGGGGCCTATAAATCACACCCAAAATTAATTTGTCACGTACCTCGAGAAACTGTAGCCAAACAGATTCTGTGTTCGATGTTTCTAATCTTATATCATGTCTAAGACAGCAATTTAAATTTTTCTGACATACATCGCCACACCACCACCCTTCCTGTTGACCCTATCAGTGTGGAATAGTTTATAACCCTGTATGTTGCATTCAGAAGGCATTTCTCTATCTTTCAGGTTGAACCAGGTCTCTGTTATACCAATAATATCTATATTACCTACACTTGCAAATAATTTTAGCTCATCTGTCTTATTTCTTAGACTCCTACTATTTGTACAGTAAACCTTAAGGGAGCTAGCCACTTGTTCCCCTCTAGGGAGACCTGCTGCTGGTGCTACAATGCCATCTGGGGGTGCTAGGAGAGCCCTGCTGGTGGTGCTGCAAAACCATCTGGTGGTGCTAG
Organism: Cherax quadricarinatus; assembly: GCF_038502225.1. Lineage (NCBI taxonomy): Eukaryota > Metazoa > Arthropoda > Malacostraca > Decapoda > Parastacidae > Cherax > Cherax quadricarinatus. Next base: position 6,517,995 of record NC_091348.1, read on the forward strand.
AAGAGACCTGCTGGTGGTGCTACAGAACCATCTGGTGGTGCTAGGAGAGACCTGCTGGTGGTGCTACAGATCCATTTGGAAGTGCTAGGAGAGACCTGTTAGTGGTGCTACATTACCATCTGAGGGTGCTAGGAGAGGCTTCCTGCTTGTGATGCTACAGGGCCATCTGGGGAACTAAATGAAGCCTCCTGCTGGTGGTGCTGCAGTACCATCTGAGGAAGTTATAAGAGACCTGTTGGTGGTGCTGCAGTATCATCTGGGGATGCAAGGAGAGGCTTTCTGTTGGTAGCGTTGGCAAAAATGAAATTGGATGTGTTGATGGAGGTTGACTGTAGTGGGTATAGAGATGTTGCTAGTGGTGCAGCAGTTCTTAACCGGGGGTGGGGAGGGGTTGAAGGGGTTGAAGCTCTCTTCCTTATTGGGGCGTGAGTAATTTCTAGGGGGCAGGGGTGGCGGGAACTCGGAGGAAAAAAATAATGGCTTACAACATGAAGCAGTGTAAAAAATAACTCGCTCAATGTGTCCTCACTTTACGTGGTGTTGCGAGTTGCTTCTTAAACAGACTTTTGAACAGTTAAAATTAATAAAGTTAATAATGAAAATTAGTTTTTAAATATTTCTTTTTGAATAAGAAGATAAATTAGACACATGTGCAACACTTGGGTATCTTTATTAAGATAAGATAAGATTTCGTTCGGATTTTTAACCCCGGAGGGTTAGCCACCCAGGATAACCCAAGAAAGTCAGTGCGTCATCGAGGACTGTCTAACTTATTTCCATTGGGGTCCTTAATCTTGTCCCCCAGGATGCGACCCACACCAGTCGACTAACACGCAGGTACCTATTTGCTGCTTAGTGAACAGGACAACAGGTGTAAGGAAACGTGTCGAAATGTTACCACTCGCCGGGAATCGAACCCGGGCCCTCCGTGTGTGAAGCGGGAGCTTTAGCCACCAGGCCCGGTGGCCTGGTGGCTAAACGTTTCGCCACACAGTGGCTTAATCAGTCCATACAAAGGAGAGCGTTGAAGAACAGGAGTTTGAGGTAATCAGTCCCTCAGCCTTGAGTCGATGTGGCCAGTCCATCAATCTTGAAAAGAATTCTTTTCAAGATTGATGGACTGATGAAGCCACTATGTGGCGAAACGTTTCCTCAATAAAGATACCCAAGTGTTGCACATGTGTCTAATTTATCAACTTTTCGGTTCCCTGAACCATTCATCTACATTTGAATAAGGAGGACTTTTTTTTAATTTTTACATTTAGAAGATTATATGAAGGAAGGATGGAGACGTGGAGATGAGGATCATGACCAACTGCGATAGGGTGCCATCCAAAATAGGTCTAGGGTGTGCTAGATGAGCTCTTTTGACCTTAATATTATCAGTGAGGCATATGCAAGTTCGTAAATGAAAACAATTAGTATACGAAACCAGCATTAGTAATAGGTAAAAGGACACATGTGCAACTAATGCGACATTTTATTTTTTCAACAATAAAAATGTCAATTAGTTGCACATGCATCGTTCTACCTAAAATATTGTTGGTAATTCAACCAACATTATTACAGCATCAATAATAGTTCGCCCTCAGGTTCTGAAGTAGCTGCCACTGTCTCTACCACCAGGCTTCCTCTCCACGGAGGACGACGCTATCCCTGGCAACTTCGGGCTGCTGGACCAGGTCCTAGCACTGCAGTGGGTGCAAAGGAACATCCACCACTTCGGTGGTGATCCACAGAAGGTCACCATCTTCGGAGAGAGCGCAGGCGCTGCTTCCGTCAGCTACCACCTATTGTCGCCCAAGTCCCGAGGTCAGTGGCAGCTTCGTGGCTTGTTTATATATATATATATATATATATATATATATATATATATATATATATATATATATATATATATATATATATATATATATATATATATACGCCAAAAAAAGTATTATCTACAACAATACCTCATTATAATAAAACTCTCTCCCCCGCCTTCTTAAAAATTCATAGAAGTCTTGGCCCCATTCATCCTTTTCAGCCTTGATTGATACTGTTGAGAGACTATTGATCATACGTTTTAAATTTAAACTTTTTTTTTAGAAATCAACCTTGACTCCTATTTTCCATGAGCTGTATGACCCTTACGGGTAAAGAGCCACCCTCTGAATATAATAATTTTACAGGTGTCTTCTAACCCTCTCTGTGACTTTCCACCGTAGGTCTCTACTCCCAGGCCATCATGCAGTCTGGGTCTGCCCTTAACCCGTGGGCGCACGGCAAGTCCCGTCGGGATCTGGCCCTTCATGTCGGTCGAACCGTAGGATGTGGGAAGCTGGAGGACAGTCACGACCTCCTGGGCTGTCTCCAGCAGGCAAACGCAGAAAAACTTACTTCTATTCTGAGCGACTTTATTGTAAGCTGTGGCATTTGGCTGCTTGTTATTTGATTGCATATTCTCTTATATTGATTTGTTTAATGAGGATGGAGACAAATTTAATATGAAATTAGTTATGTTCTGATGTTGATTTTCCACTCTTAACTTTTTGGACATAATTTACGTTCAGTGAACCAGCTCGGTAATTCAGTTTGCTCGTATATCAAATCAATTTTCTTCATTTAAATTAATTGAAATGCCATGAATCTGTTCCAGCGGAATTCCTGCTGTCGGGAGGCAGGACAAAATACTTCAATATAATGCTAATATCAACTCTGTGGCTTACTTATCCATCACAATTGATCTGATATGACATAATAAACAATAAAATCAGCTTAGAAACATGATATATACTCTAGAATGAATAAAATAGCCCATAATATGGTGAGTAGTGGCTGCCACTCCCGCTCCCGCACTGACCATGTCTTTCCATTCTGAAAATGGAGTGTTTGAGAGGCTAACTGCACTAGATTACAAGTTTTATAAGGAGAACACTGAAACAATGTGTTTATAAGTAAGAAATATTGCATAAAAACATAATAGAGAATGTAAGGAAATAAAATCGTGTTGTAAAGTGTACGTATGCTGGAAGAGGTGGAGGGTGGAGATGAACGTTGGAAAAAATAAGCTACTCTTTATGCTACACTTTATCACTGAACTTAATTGGTACACTCTTAATGCTGCGCTTTATCGCTGAACTTAATTGCTGCACTCTTTTTTTAGAGAGATTTTGCCACCGAAGTGGCTAGTTTATTGTGCACCCCATATCCATCCTGTGGACGGTAGCGCGAGAGCATATGGATACACAAAAGGCCTAGGAACTAGGCCCCAAAGGGTTAACAGGAATACATATGGATTTATATCTACATATCTATAGTTCACTTATCTGTTACAAGCAAATTTAGGAAATTTGCTTAGTATATCTGGTATCTTATTTTCATTAATAAGATATCTTGACATGTCACATAGGTTATTATACTGTCTGTCTCTGTATTCCTCAATAAGTGGACAATTAAGCACATAGTGTTCAAGACAGTGACCATATGCCTGATCACATAATTTACATTTAGTTTGATCATCATCTGTGTGTCTCCCAAACTGCCAGAAGTACTTGTAACCAAGCCTAAGCCTGGCCACTACAACATCAGTCAGTCTGTTCACATTGCAAGTTGCTCCATAAACATACTTATCTACGTTCATGTTATGGAAAATTTTCTAGGGTGCTTACCTGTATGTACCTCAACATTATATACATACCAGTAATCTCATTGGGAGACAATCATATTGTTTACCGTAGTCACCCCGTGTAGACATGTGAGAAAACTTAACCACCCCTGGTCGCACCAAGTGGTCCCCTCGACCTCACAATCTTATCCATATCTATCCGAGACCAGTATGGATTGGGTAGCACCCACAAGTACGGTGCTACTAATTAATTGTGGACTGTATAGATTATATTAGTTTAGCTGAATGAAGGGGAGGGGGGTAGGATACACCTGGATACATCCATCAAGGAAAACATTTATACGTAATCCCACCACTTACCAGATGTTCTCTGGTGGTCACTTGATGTAGTTGGATCACTCATAACCTATCTAATTACAACATACCACAACTGGCCAGCCTAAGGTTGCTATAACTAGAAGGGTTACTTAACTGTGGGTGATTGATATTCCTCATTTCTTCCATTCACCATCTCATTTTCGATGTCCTGCTACACCGACACGATTTTCAATCCAGCAGGACGAGGTATCCGCTGGTTTGTCCTGCTTTAGACGTCGTGACTCAAGGAGCTTCACTTTCCTCGTCTCGCTAACAACGAGGTCTAACGTGTTCACTCGGAGCAAAACGACTTATTTCACTTCACACATTCTCTTAACTTAGCGTTATTATCATTAATTACATTACAATTCACAAGACGATTTAATGACTCAAATTATTATACACATTAGAGATCACTCCATTAAGATCTTTTCCGCTTCCTCTCCACCTTCAAAACAAACCCGCCACTCCCCCCGCACATCCGCGCATGCGCAAAGGGAACTCTTGGTTCTACTCTTATTTTCAAATACATTTTTGACCCATATAGACACATTAAACACCTATTAGGCACTATAGTTTCGGAAAATTAAAAAATTTTCCACACTGCGGCCGGGCGGAGGTCGTTGCTAGACGACTTACATAATGTGGAGTACAATTTTCCCATCTTCACTGGCCACCCATATTTATTGAACCCTCAAAATGGACTAATTAGTGTTCCATTCTCTCAGGGACATAAGCCTATGCTCCCTGGATTAATTTATTGGGCATACTGGAATTATGAGACTTTAACAATAACAAGTCTCTCTCAGTATCCCAAGTCAGCCCCAGCACATTACTGCATATAGGCACCAACTCCATGGCCATCCATATTTATTGAACCCTCAAAATGGACTAATTAGTGTTCCATTCTCTCAGGGGCATAAGCCTATGCTCCCTGGATTAATTTATTGGGCATACTGGAATTTTGAGACTTTAACAATAACAAGTCTCTCAGTATCCCAAGTCAGCCCCAGCACATTACTGCATATAGGCACCAACTCCATGGCCATCTATATTTATTGAACCCTCAAATGGACTAATTAGTGTTCCATTCTCTCAGGGGCATAAGCCTATGCTCCCTGGATTAATTTATTGGGCATACTGGAATTATGAGACTTTAACAATAACAAGTCTCTCTCAGTATCCCAAGTCAGCCCCAGCACATTACTGCATATAGGCACCAACTCCATGGCCATCCATATTTATTGAACCCTCAAAATGGACTAATTAGTGTTCCATTCTCTCAGGGGCATAAGCCTATGCTCCCTGGATTAATTTATTGGGCATACTGGAATTTTGAGACTTTAACAATAACAAGTCTCTCTCAGTATCCCAAGTCAGTCCCAACACCTTACTGCATTATTTCATTAACCCCTTCACATATCCTCATTAGTTCCTCTTCAGTTGACGTCACACCCGGAAATTGTCCACATAAGATTATTTACCCAATTACTTCGCTCAGTGGACCGCCTGTGCACTTAAGGTGTGCATTTATCGTCACCTGAAGTAAGAACAATTTATTATTTAACTGCTTATTAATTATATCATTATAAGCAGTCAACAATTTTGGTGTCTTGCTCAGTTCGCAGAGCTGGGCCCTTTAACTGTCCATACGCCATCCTATAATTAGTAGGTAATTCTGGACGGTCAAGCTTCCACGGAAGTCGCACCCAGTAATGTCCAGATTCACATTTAACATCCTTCAGGTATTGTTCCTGAGTAAAGGAATCATTTGGACTTTCCTCATTTACATTAATCCCTATGCTGTCCAGCTCCCACAAATTAGACTGGTTCAACATCATTCTCGATAGAAGAATACTTGTACTGGGTTGACCTTTCATGAGCAAGACACCGTGACCGTATTCACTACTTCCTCTAGTCATTATTACTAGGCGGTAGTCTGCCATATATTACATGGCCCGTACCAGTGTTGAGGAGAGTGACACCGTATGGTTTTGGGTTTATGCCCTTTATCCTGAATTTTTACATCCAACACCGGCAAGGCTACCTCAGCTAGGCCATCATTATTGCCATTAGCTGCAACCTTTACATCAGTCACTGTAGTGTCAGGGTTATTAACATTATCATTATTGTCACCATTATTATTAGAATCACATACAACCCTGCACATAACTGTATGGTGCTTTCCCTTGTTGCATTGATAGCAACTGTTCAATTTGGTATGACAATCCTTTACATTATGGTTGTCTAGACATCTGATAAATCTGTCAAGTTCTTTCATTCTTTCCACTTTAATATCCCATGAATTACAGGCATTACAATTTTTAGTGAAATGAGTACCCTGGCAGAAGAGGCAGTCTCTCTTTTCCTTGCCTGACCTCTTATTAACTGGGTTACACTTACTGAGGTACTTATTCCTCTTACCTTGATGTGAGGAACCACTATTACTGATTCCTGACTTGATATGTGCCTATTTAACTCTTAACTATGATTATTACCACTGGGATTATTTTTCCCTTTTGAGGCTTTACAGATACTTCAGAGTCATTATGTGTTATATCCTTAGAACTGTTTGGCTGACTGGTCTGCAATTGAACAATTAATTCCTGCCGACCTAGTCTGATTTCCTCCAGACCGTACTATGGAGGTTTTGGCAAACACACCCTTTGCATTAATAGGTTGATCAACCGTCTGGCTTACACCCTTTAATTTATTCAAAGCCTTACTTTTACAAGACAGTTTTTCTTCCAATTCGTAATGTTGATTAATTAAAACATTCATTTCCATTCCATCTGCACAATTCTCTAGCAGATCTCTTTCACAGTCTTTAAACCACAATTTGTACCAATCAAATCTACTCTCTAAAGCATCTAAATATAACTTTAATTCATTAGGGTTCACGGTTCTTTGATTCACTAAATCAAATGCCTTCGTCACATGGCTTTTAATAGCCTGTAATGATGCTTTCATTACTCTAAAATTCACGGACTTGTCAGCCACATTAACTCCATTAGATCCAGTCATGGTTAGAGAATTATTAATCACTGATTATACAACTTAAGTAGGCGCCTTATAAGAGTAATTCTTGCACTTTACTCTTGTATAAATCCTAGCCACACATGTGCTAGCAATTAATTGGGCTAATTGTCATCCATCACACGATCGATTAAACTTGTGCACCCTACACCCACTTCCTTCAATCAGTCACTTAATTATTAAGTAATTAATTCAATTAATTTTTTCACTGATTGCATCCGGTTCTCGAAGGACCAACGGGCAGATATGGAAAATTTTCTAGGGTGCTTACCTGTATGTACCTCAACATTATATACATACCAGTAATCTCATTGGGAGACAATCATATTGTTTACCGTAGTCACCCCGTGTAGACATGTGAGAAAACTTAACCACCCCTGGTCGCACCAAGTGGTCCCCTCGACCTCACAATCTTATCCATATCTATCCGAGACCAGTATGGATTGGGTAGCACCCACAAGTACGGTGCTACTAATTAATTGTGGACTGTATAGATTATATTAGTTTAGCTGAATGAAGGGGAGGGGGGTAGGATACACCTGGATACATCCATCAAGGAAAACATTTATACGTAATCCCACCACTTACCAGATGTTCTCTGGTGGTCACTTGATGTAGTTGGATCACTCATAACCTATCTAATTACAACATACCACAACTGGCCAGCCTAAGGTTGCTATAACTAGAAGGGTTACTTAACTGTGGGTGATTGATATTCCTCATTTCTTCCATTCACCATCTCATTTTCGATGTCCTGCTACACCGACACGATTTTCAATCCAGCAGGACGAGGTATCCGCTGGTTTGTCCTGCTTTAGACGTCGTGACTCAAGGAGCTTCACTTTCCTCGTCTCGCTAACAACGAGGTCTAACGTGTTCACTCGGAGCAAAACGACTTATTTCACTTCACACATTCTCTTAACTTAGCGTTATTATCATTAATTACATTACAATTCACAAGACGATTTAATGACTCAAATTATTATACACATTAGAGATCACTCCATTAAGATCTTTTCCGCTTCCTCTCCACCTTCAAAACAAACCCGCCACTCCCCCCGCACATCCGCGCATGCGCAAAGGGAACTCTTGGTTCTACTCTTATTTTCAAATACATTTTTGACCCATATAGACACATTAAACACCTATTAGGCACTATAGTTTCGGAAAATTAAAAAATTTTCCACACATGTTATCATAGTGGGTTATAGATCTACTCAGGCTTCTAACTGCATTCCTATAACAATCATCTTCATTATTTACTTCTCTCCTAATATTATTCCTAATGCTAGACACAGTTATACCAAAGTTATATTCTACGTTCTCCTTCTGGATACTCTTCTTGGCTAACATATCAACTTTATCATGAAGGAGTAATCCAATGTGTGATGGGATCCATAGCAATTGTACATTAATTCCTTTGTCCCTAATTTTTGAGTATCTATACCTGGCTTCCCCAATGAGCATGTTGTTGGAGTCATTATATGAGCCAGGAGCCTTCAATGATGACATAGAATCAGTAATGATGATAGAGTCAAGCTCAGTGTCATAGGTTAGCTTTAGCGCCATTAGGATTGCAAACAATTCAGTTTGCAGTGTAGACGCCCAGTTGTTAATTCTTATGCCTAACTCAACAAATTTATTATCGTTCTTAACTAGGGAGGTGGCAACAAGAGCAGTTGCTGCACTCTTAATGTCACATTCTCAATGTTTAATGCGAGGCAGTACGAGCGTAGTAGAAGTACTAGCTCATACTGGAAACTCCACAACCCACACACCTCACCTCGCTTGTGTATATCTGTGATTTCATGCTTCAATTCAATGGACATCATCCGCTTTTTCTTCTTAGCACTGTCTTTTACACTTACTTTCTTAGGAACCATGGTTAGAAAAAAGAAATTTGGCAAAATAACGCAAGACAACACAAGAAAAACACTTCCATAACGAGGTAAACAGTGCACTGCGGCATCTAGTGGCGGGGTTCTGAAGTTCCTCGTTATTATTACTACTATTATTATTATTATTATTATTATTATTATTATTATTATTATTATTATTATTATTATTATTATTATATTATTATTATTATGGGCTGGTAACCCCTTCTCCTGTATACATTTACTAAAAAAGAGAAGAAGAAAAACTATAAAACTGGGATGCTTAAATGTGCGTGGATGTAGTGCGGATGACAAGAAACAGATGATTGCTGATGTTATGAATGAAAAGAAGTTGGATGTCCTGGCTCTAAGCGAAACAAAGCTGAAGGGGGTAGGAGAGTTTCGATGGGGGGAAATAAATGGGATTAAATCTGGAGTATCTGAGAGAGTTAGAGCAAAGGAAGGGGTAGCAGTAATGTTAAATGATCAGTTATGGAAGGAGAAAAGAGAATATGAATGTGTAAATTCAAGAATTATGTGGATTAAAGTAAAGGTTGGATGCGAGAAGTGGGTCATAATAAGCGTGTATGCACCTGGAGAAGAGAGGAATGCAGAGGAGAGAGAGAGATTTTGGGAGATGTTAAGTGAATGTATAGGAGCCTTTGAACCAAGTGAGAGAGTAATTGTGGTAGGGGACCTGAATGCTAAAGTAGGAGAAACTTTTAGAGAGGGTGTGGTAGGTAAGTTTGGGGTGCCAGGTGTAAATGATAATGGGAGCCCTTTGATTGAACTTTGTATAGAAAGGGGTTTAGTTATAGGTAATACATATTTTAAGAAAAAGAGGATAAATAAGTATACACGATATGATGTAGGGCGAAATGACAGTAGTTTGTTGGATTATGTATTGGTAGATAAAAGACTGTTGAGTAGACTTCAGGATGTACATGTTTATAGAGGGGCTGTTGTGATAGAAACACAGGCCTTATCTCTAGGCTTTATTGAACATAGAATCTTCATAGTACTTCTGCAACAACAAAATATAATGACTAGTACATCTAATAATGGCTTCTACAGGGATGGTGATGTCTTGCATATGTCAAGAGAAAAGTTATAACTACAGGCCACATATTTAAACTCACCATGTAATCTGCATGACTAATGTATATATATATAAATAGAGGAGGAGAGAATCACACCGTGTGTTGGCGCCCATCACACACCAAACTGTTGTTGTTGTTAAGGGCCCCAAGAGGTGGTGCAGTATTATCCTGCTGCTGCTCCCCACAGGACCAGTATCACTACAATCTCCCCCTTCTAAAATATCAGAGACAGTAATCTCCCAAACTGTTAGGTGGGCGACGTACACGTCCCGACCTTCGTAGCCCTTGAGCCTCTCCACCAGGTTCGATATTTTCCAGCGGGGTTTGATTAACTGCTGGAGCAGAATCCTCTATTTCCATAGGGGTAGTCTCAAGGGGCTTTCCAGGAGAAAACGAAGCATCTTTCACATCTATTGGTGTATCTTGAGATTCCACACTAATGGGGATTTCAACTGGGGCTAAATGTCTTGTAGATACTGTAGTCTCTTCACCATTTTGGTAGCGAATGTGGGCGTAATGTGGATTAGCTTGCAGGAGCTCTACCTCTTCCACTAAAGGATCTGTCTTGTTCATTCTACGGTGACTCTTCAGGAGAACGGGTCCAGGATGACATAACCAAGTGGGCACGGAGGCTCCCGTAGAGGAACGACGTGAATAGTTGAGGAGTCTTTCATGAGGGGTTGCATTAGTAGCTGTGCACAGCAATGATCTAATAGAGTGAAGAGCATCAGGTAGGACAGTTTGCCAGTGTTGAACAGGTAGATTGCGCGACTTCAATGTCATTGTAACTGCCTTCCATATAGTACCATTGAACCGCTCCACTTGACCATTGCCTTGAGGGTTGTAGCTTGTTGTTCTGCTGCAGGCAATACCTTTGCTAGCCAAAAACTCCTGGAGTTCGTTACTCATGAACGAGGATCCCCTGTCTGAATGGATATAAGCTGGCATACCAAAAATAGAGAACAACTGTGAAAGACAACTAATAACAGTTGAAGCAGCCATATTTGCACAGGGGAATACAAAGGGAAACCTTGAATATTCATCTACTATGTTAAGGAAATACCTATTCTGATTTGTGCTTGGTAGAGGTCCTTTGAAATCTATATTCAATCTTTCGAAAGGCTGGGTGGATTTTATGAGATGAGTCTTCTCTGGCTGATGAAAGTTTGGCTTGCACTCTGCACATACTCTGCATGCTCTGATCACTTGTCGCACATCTTCCACTGAGTAGGGCATGTTCTTTGATTTGACAAAATGGTACAGGCGTGTAACTCCTGGGTGACACAAAGCCTTGTGGAGCGCTGAGAGTGATTGCAAATCATGACATGCTGCTCCACAGTGGGACCTAGAGAATGCATCAGGTGAGATGTTCTCTTGGCCCGGTCGGTACAGAATATCAAAGTCATAACACGATAGTTCCATCCTCCAGCGTAATATCTTGTCATTCTTTATCCTACTTTTGTGCTTCTTGTCGAACATATACATCACGGACCGTTGGTCAGTCCTTATGGTGAAACGTCTACCAGTTAAATAATGCCTCCAGTGGCGAACTGCTTCTATGATGGCCTGGGCTTCCTTTTCTACAGCAGCGTAACATTTCTCTGATCCTTGAAAAGTTCTCGAAAAGAAGGCTACTGGTCGTCCTGCCTGAGATAAGACTGCAGCAATGGCAATGTCAGATGCATCCGTTTCCACTTCGAATGGTAGGGACTCATCAATGGCTTTAACTACTGAGTTTTCAATGTCCTGTTTGAGAGTATGGAAAGCGGCTTCTGCTTCCTTTGTCACAGGAAATGTGGTAGCACTCAATGGGCGGACTTTACTTGAATAGTTGTAGATCCATTGTGAGTAATAAGCAAAGAGACCAAGAGTTCTTCGGAGTGACTTTTTGTCTTGAGGCATTGGAAGTTCCCGTAGAGGTCGTAGTCGTTCAGGGTCTGGGAATATTGAACCTCCTTCCACTACATAACCAAGGATGCTAAGCCTTTTAGTTGAAAAAGTGCACTTTTCCTCATTGTAACTGATATTTTTCTTCTTGGCGGCTTCCAAAAACTTATCAAGGTTTGCATCATGTTCCTCCTGGGTCTTGCCACAAATGGTAACATTATCTAAATACGCGTAAGTTCCCATGAGTTGCTCTTCCTGAATGAGTGAATCCATAATTCGTTGGAAGCAGGCTACCCCATTGGTGACTCCAAAAGGGACTCTGGTAAACTGATACAGGCCATCACTAGCCTGAAACGCTGTGTATGGTTTATCTTCATTCCTTATAGGGACTTGATGATAGGCACTCTGTAGATCAATTGTGCTAAACACATAGTACTGAGCAATTTTGTTCACTGTATCATCAATTCGAGGTAGAGGGTACCCATCAAGAAGTGTAAATTTGTTGATTGTCTCAGAGTAATCAATAGCCAGTCTCCGTTTCCTATAACCATCTTTAACAACAACAACCTGTGCACGCCAAGGGGAATCACTCGGTTCTATAATACCCTCCTTCAGCAGCCTCTGAGTTTCTTTCTCAATGAACATCCGATCCTCATAAGAATAGCGGCGTGACTTAGCTGATATAGGATGGCAATCCGCGGTAAGATTTGCAAACAGCTTTGGTGGGTCTACCCTTAAAGTGCTAAGTCCACAGACAACAAGAGGAGGCAGTTCACCTCCATATGTTAAGGTGACACTACCATGCAGCTTCTGAAAGTCCTGACCAAGGATAACATCAGAGCACAGTTGTGGCAGAATAGCTAAATGTACATCTTGATAATCCTTTCCATTAACTCTGAGATTTACCTTACAAAACCCTAAGGTCTGAATAGAGAGAGATGTTGATGCCATGGAAACGGTACCTGATGAGTGATGTAGAGTCAAGGAGAGCCGTTTAACTAAGTCAAGGTTGATGAAACTCTCTGAGCTGCCACTATCAATAAGACCATCTACTTCTGTTCCTTTGATGAATACTTTCACAACTGCCTTTGACAGTGAATTTGGAGTAGCCGCAGAAGTCACTGTTGCTAGTGTCGCATGATCACTGGAATGTGTGGAGGCACTAGCTCTTGTTGATGCCTTAGCACGACATACTTTTGCAAAGTGACCTTTCTTGTGGCATTTATGGCACATTGCTTCACGAGCAGGACACTTTGGACGTGGATGTCTTGAAAAACCACAAAAGAAACACACCGTACCTGCTGCTGCTGTCACTGAGGCAGGTTCCACAGTAACTTCATTGCAAGAGTCTTGGTCAGGAATTGCAGCACTTACCACTCGAGAAGGCTGAGTGGTACTGTATACTTCAGAATTCTTCTGGGCTGAATCTAGAGCTCTTGCCTGGTCAAAGGCAGCGGCTAAGTCGAGAGTTTTATTCTCCAATAAACGCTGCCTTATTATTGGTGATTGCAGGCCACTGATAAAAGCATCCCTGATGGACTCTTCACAATACTGAGCAGCTGTCACTGCTTGGAAGTGACAGTCCTTACCTAAAATTTTCAGTGCTTGAAAGTATTCCTCTAAGGATTCATCAATCTGCTGGCGGCGAGTTGCAAGGCGATAGCGTGCAAAGATTTCATTTGTAGGTTTAATATACTGAGACTTGAGGGTTTTGATAGCATCTTCGTAGGTATTACACTCAGAAATAGCCTCATATATCTTAGGTGACACAAAATTGATGAGCAGACTTAGTTTATCTAGATCTTCTTTAGGAAGGGCTCCCAAGAAGTTTTCGAAAGTCTTAAACCAGTGCTTCCATTCCTGAGCAGCCGTTGATAAGCTGGGGTCACAGTCTAGCCTCTCAGGTTTCAGTAAACGCTCCATGTTGTGATGTAGTCTAGCGCAGGATCACCACCAGGTAGCCCAGGATTCTATGTTCAATAAATTGTTGTGATAGAAACACAGGCCTTATCTCTAGGCTTTATTGAACATAGAATCTTCATAGTACTTCTGCAACAACAAAATATAATGACTAGTACATCTAATAATGGCTTCTACAGGGATGGTGATGTCTTGCATATGTCAAGAGAAAAGTTATAACTACAGGCCACATATTTAAACTCACCATGTAATCTGCATGACTAATGTATATATATATAAATAGAGGAGGAGAGAATCACACCGTGTGTTGGCGCCCATCACACACCAAACTGTTGTTGTTGTTAAGGGCCCCAAGAGGTGGTGCAGTATTATCCTGCTGCTGCTCCCCACAGGACCAGTATCACTACAGGGGCCACAGATATATCAGATCACTTTCTAGTTGTAGCTACACTGAGAGTAAAAGGTAGATGGGATACAAGGAGAATAGAAGCATCAGGGAAGAGAGAGGTGAAGGTTTATAAACTAAAAGAGGAGGCAGTTAGGGTAAGATATAAACAGCTATTGGAGGATAGATGGGCTAATGAGAGCATAGGCAATGGGGTCGAAGAGGTATGGGGTAGGTTTAAAAATGTAGTGTTAGAGTGTTCAGCAGAAGTTTGTGGTTACAGGAAAGTGGGTGCAGGAGGGAAGAGGAGCGATTGGTGGAATGATGATGTAGAGAGAGTAGTAATGGAGAAAAAGTTAGCATATGAGAAGTTTTACAAAGTAGAAGTGATGCAAGGAGGGAAGAGTATATGGAGAAAAAGAGAGAGGTTAAGAGAGTGGTGAAGCAATGTAAAAAGAGAGCAAATGAGAGAGTGGGTGAGATGTTATCAACAAATTTTGTTGAAAATAAGAAAAAGTTTTGGAGTGAGATTAACAAGATAAGAAAGCCTAGAGAACAAATGGATTTGTCAGTTAAAAATAGGAGAGGAGAGTTATTAAATGGAGAGTTAGAGGTATTGGGAAGACGGAGGGAATATTTTGAGGAATTGTTAAATGTTGATGAAGATAGGGAAGTTGTGGTTTCGTGTATAGGGCAAGGAGGAATAACATCTTGTAGGAGTGAAGAAGAGCCAGTTGTGAGTGTGGGGGAAGTTCGTGAGGCAGTAGGTAAAATGAAAGGGGGTAAGGCAGCCGGGATTGATGGGATAAAGATAGAAATGTTAAAAGCAGGTGGGGATATAGTTTTGGAGTGGTTGGTGCAATTATTTAATAAATGTATTTAAGAGGGTAAGGTACCTAGGGATTGGCAGAGAGCATGCATAGTTCCTTTGTATAAAGGCAAAGGGGATAAAAGAGAGTGCAAAAATTATAGGGGGATAAGTCTGTTGAGTGTACCTGGTAAAGTGTATGGTAGAGTTATAATTGAAAGAATTAAGAGTAAGACGGAGAATAGGATAGCAGATGAACAAGGAGGCTTTAGGAAAGGTAGGGGGTGTGTGGACCAGGTGTTTACAGTGAAACATATAAGTGAACAGTATTTAGATAAGGCTAAAGAGGTCTTTGTGGCATTTATGGATTTGGAAAAGGCGTATGACAGGGTGGATAGGGGGGCAATGTGGCAGATGTTGCAAGTGTATGGTGTAGGAGGTAGGTTACTGAAAGCAGTGAAGAGTTTTTACAAGGATAGTGAGGCTCAAGTTAAAGTATGTAGGAAAGAGGGAAATTTTTTTCCCAGTAAAAGTAGGCCTTAGACAAGGATGTGTGATGTCACCGTGGTTGTTTAATATATTTATAGATGGGGTTGTAAGAGAAGTAAATGCGAGGGTCTTGGCAAGAGGCGTGGAGTTAAAAGATAAAGAATCACACACAAAGTGGGAGTTGTCACAGCTGCTCTTTGCTGATGACACTGTGCTCTTGGGAGATTCTGAAGAGAAGTTGCAGAGATTGGTGGATGAATTTGGTAGGGTGTGCAAAAGAAGAAAATTAAAGGTGAATACAGGAAAGAGTAAGGTTATGAGGATAACAAAAAGATTAGGTGATGAAAGATTGAATATCAGATTGGAGGGAGAGAGTATGGAGGAGGTGAACGTATTCAGATATTTGGGAGTGGACGTGTCAGCGGATGGGTCTATGAAAGATGAGGTGAATCATAGAATTGATGAGGGAAAAAGAGTGAGTGGTGCACTTAGGAGTCTGTGGAGACAAAGAACTTTGTCCTTGGAGGCAAAGAGGGGAATGTATGAGAGTATAGTTTTACCAACGCTCTTATATGGGTGTGAAGCGTGGGTGATGAATGTTGCAGCGAGGAGAAGGCTGGAGGCAGTGGAGATGTCATGTCTGAGGGCAATGTGTGGTGTGAATATAATGCAGAGAATTCGTAGTTTGGAAGTTAGGAGGAGGTGCGGGATTACCAAAACTGTTGTCCAGAGGGCTGAGGAAGGGTTGTTGAGGTGGTTCGGACATGTAGAGAGAATGGAGCAAAACAGAATGACATCAAGAGTGTATCAGTCTGTAGTGGAAGGAAGGCGGGGTAGGGGTCGGCCAAGGAAGGGTTGGAGGGAGGGGGTAAAGGAGGTTTTGTGTGCGAGGGGCTTGGACTTCCAGCAGGCATGCGTGAGCGTCTTTGATAGGAGTGAATGGAGACAAATGGTTTTTAATACTTGACGTGCTGTTGGAGTGTGAGCAAAGTAACATTTATGAAGGGATTCAGGGAAACCGGCAGGCCGGACTTGAGTCCTGGAGATGGGAAGTACAGTGCCTGCACTCTGAAGGAGGGGTGTTAATGTTGCAGTTTAAAAACTGTAGTGTAAAGCACCCTTCTGGCAAGACAGTGATGGAGTGAATGATGGTGAAAGTTTTTCTTTTTCGGGCCACCCTGCCTTGGTGGGAATCGGCCAGTGTGATAAAAAAAAAATAATAATATAGTTATTATTATTAATTTAGGGAACTGGAGCACAGATCCAATTCATTAGATCAAGAGCCGCTCACCAACATCAAGGAACCTTGATGCTGGTGAGGGGCTCTTGATCTAGAGAATTGGATCTGTGCTCCAATTCCCTAAATTAATAATAATAATAATAATAATAATAATAATAATAATAATGAGGAGCTTCAGAATGCCTCCACTAGATGCAGCACTGCACTATTTACCTCGCTGTGGAAACATTTCTCTTATGTGCTTGCGTTTTGTGCAGTTATTTTGCCAATTTTTTTTTCTAACCATGGGTCCTAAGAAAGTAAGTGCAAAGGACAGTGGTGAGAAGAAAAAGAGGATGATGTCCATGGAAGTAAAGCATGAAATCATAAATAAACACAAGCGAGGTGAGGTGTGTGGGTTGTGGGGAAGCTGGCTAATAACTCGGATTTTGGCTCTTAACTCAGAGAGAAAAATCGACCGAGCGATAGCTAAGGTTCATATCTCGAAAAACTCGTATGTTGGGGCACTCGTAAGTCGAGGCTCTACTGTATTTTATTTTATTTACGCATTGGCCGTTCCACAAGACCCCACACACACACACACAGTATAGTCTGGGAGAAGCTTGGTGTCCCAGTGCAGGAGAAATGAACCTTTGGGGGTGAAGACTTCTCGATCTTGAGTGTCCACTCGAAGCCATGCCTGCCACCTAGATCGCTGGACTGAGCTTCTAAAGAAGTCAGATTCGAGAGATCATGGCCAAGAGCCCCTGCCACAGCTTCTGCCATGAACATGGCTCCACAGCCCAGGAGGTTGATTCAATCAAGGGCTGATGGGTTAGCTGGAGAGGCAATGATTTTCTTTGGAAAACACTGTTAGCACTGTCGAGCAACTGGGAGTAGAAACAGTCTTCATTGCCCTTGGACTCAAGGCTGGGGGAAGACGTGGAATTCAGCTGTGGTGCTGCCACCGAGGATGAAGCCGCCTCAGCCTCTGCCTTTGCCCTTTTCGCCTTCTCTTGCTCTTCCCAAAGTTGCTTCCGACTCTCCCTTCCGGCTGTCACAAGATCGAAGAGGATCTCGTAAAACACGAGATCCTCTTCGACAGTCATCTGCGCCAGGGCATCACTGGGCCCGATTCCAAGAGGTCGCCGATGGAGTCCTGGAAAATCCTTGCTTGCATATCACCTCGCTTTCGACTCTTTTTGAGGTTCTGGTATTCCCGCATTAACTTCTCCAGCTTCCACACACAGAAATCTAACTGCTGGGTAGGGATCCTTGCCCTCGTCCAGATGGCACAGCAGGCTTTGCTGAACTTGTTGAAGGTTTTTGGGAAAGGTAGGCTCTGCTTCAAGTGAAAGAATTGTGAAATGCCAAGTACATCACCTCATGTCGGAAGCCGGGCAGTTGAGAAAAACTCGAGGGGACACCCTACTAACCACCATTTCGATGCACTTCGTGTACCTGGTGATGAGGATGCCATCTGCGATAGAAACTAAAGATGAGGCTTTGTGCAACTTTTAAATATTCATGAAATGGTACAAATTTTGGCACACAGTACAGGCTCATATAGTAGAATAAAAATTGCTTTGTGGAGCGCACTTCCTTTGAAGTTTTAAAATTGACATGTATTTTTGGACTGATATATATATATATATATATATATATATATATATATATATATATATATATATATATATATATATATATATATATATATCGTTCTTTTTTTTGGGTCACCCTGCCTCGGTGGGAGACGGCCGACTTGTTGGAAAATATATATATATATATATATATATATATATATATATATATATATATATATATATTTTTTATCACACTGGCCGATTCCCACCAATGCAGGGTGGCCCGAAAAAGAAAAACTTTCACCATCATTCACTCCATCACTGTCTTGCCAGAAGGGTGCTTTACACTACAGTTTTTAAACTGCAACATTCACACCCCTCCTTCAGAGTGCAGGCACTGTACTTCCCATCTCCAGGACTCAAGTCCGGCCTGCCGGTTTCCCTGAATCCCTTCATAAATGTTACTTTGCTCACACTCCAACAGCACGTCAAGTATTAAAAACCATTTGTCTCCATTCACTCCTATCAAACACGCTCACGCATGCCTGCTGGAAGTCCAAGCCCCTCGCACACAAAACCTCCTTTACCCCCTCCCTCCAACCCTTCCTAGGCCGACCCCTACCCCGCCTTCCTTCCACTACAGACTGATACACTCTTGAAGTCATTCTGTTTCGCTCCATTCTCTCTACATGTCCGAACCACCTCAACAACCCTTCCTCCGCCCTCTGGACAACAGTTTTGGTAATCCCGCACCTCCTCCTAACTTCCAAACTACGAATTCTCTGCATTATATTCACACCACACATTGCCCTCAGACATGACATCTCCACTGCCTCCAGCCTTCTCCTCGCTGCAACATTCATCACCCACGCTTCACACCCATATAAGAGCGTTGGTAAAACTATACTCTCATACATTCCCCTCTTTGCCTCCAAGGACAAAGTTCTTTGTCTCCACAGACTCCTAAGTGCACCACTCACTCTTTTTCCCTCATCAATTCTATGATTCACCTCATCTTTCATAGACCCATCCGCTGACACGTCCACTCCCAAATATCTGAATACGTTCACCTCCTCCATACTCTCTCCCTCCAATCTGATATTCAATCTTTCATCACCTAATCTTTTTGTTATCCTCATAACCTTACTCTTTCCTGTATTCACCTTTAATTTTCTTCTTTTGCACACCCTACCAAATTCATCCACCAATCTCTGCAGCTTCTCTTCAGAATCTCCCAAGAGCACAGTGTCATCAGCAAAGAGCAGCTGTGACAACTCCCACTTTGTGTGTGATTCTTTATCTTTTAACTCCACGCCTCTTGCCAAGACCCTCGCATTTACTTCTCTTACAACCCCATCTATAAATATATTAAACAACCACGGTGACATCACACATCCTTGTCTAAGGCCTACTTTTACTGGGAAAATTTTCCCTCTTTCCTACATACTCTAACTTGAGCCTCACTATCCTCGTAAAAACTCTTCACTGCTTTCAGTAACCTACCTCCTACACCATACACTTGCAACATCTGCCACATTGCCCCCCTATCCACCCTGTCATACGCCTTTTCCAAATCCATAAATGCCACAAAGACCTCTTTAGCCTTATCTAAATACTGTTCACTTATATGTTTCACTGTAAACACCTGGTCCACACACCCCCTACCTTTCCTATATGTATATGTATATATGTATATATATATATATGTATATATGTATATATGTATATATGTATATATATATATGTATATATATATATATATGCAAAACAACCACTGTGAAAGAATAGTGAAATTCCAAGGGCTTTCGTGACTTCTCACATTATCAAGGAACTATAAAAACAATACATCAAAGGCTACACCCCACCTCACATCCCCCAACAAAGAAACACCTGACGCATGACGACACTTAACTCATAAGAAAGGAGGAACGCTGCAACATGTCTGTTGGCCCATACTAGGCAGGTCCTTCGCAATCCATCCCACTAACAAAATATTTGTAAATTAAAAGAAAAAAATTGTTAGACTCAACTCTTGGCGTCGTATGTGCGTGTCTAATGCTCATCTATAGGTTACATTATTTATAATAGAAAGTGAAATAATAGGCCTATAACCAATTTGTAGTTGACGTTGCAGATGGCAGTGCCTACTGCTACGTCACTTGTATAAGACATAATGTCAGTTTTCGTATCGCAAACAACACATATGATATACTTTCGATGAGTTTCTAGAGTTTTTCAACTCCCAGAGCCCGGAAATTGGACCAGGCTCGTCTGGTGCTAGCCTGGTCAACCAGGCTGTTCCTGCTGGTGGCCCGCTAACCCACATATCCATCACATCCTTCTTGACCTAGGACCTGGTGAAGATATTGTTCAATTTCCTCTTGAAGACTTCTACACTTGTCCCAGCAGTTTTTCTGATATCTTCTGGTAAGATGTTGAATATTCTGGAGCCTCGGATATTGATATAATGTTCTCCTCTTTGTACCCACGGCGTTCCTGCTTTTCAGTGGGTTTATTTTACACTTCCTACCATATCTCTCACTCCAGTATGTTGTTATGGCGGTGTGTAGATTTAGGACAACGCCTTCAAGTGCTTTCCAGGTATATATTATCATGTATTTCTCTATCTCTTCCCCTCCATTGATCACATATTTAGGACTTCAAAGTGCTCCGAGTAATTTAAATGCTTTTTTGACTATGGGGTTCGTAAATGATCTCTGTATCTGTTCCAGCTCTGATATCTCTCTTACTCTGAATGAGAGAGCAGGAGCGAATTGAAAAGTGTTACCACTGATCATATTTTCTTTATTTTGGAATTTCTCATTATCCATCCACATCATCTACCTGGCTGTTGTGACATTTGCCTTATTGTGTTTTTTGAAAGAAGCGTCAGCAGATATAATTACTCCCAGGTCTTTCATATCTTTCTTTCGTTCTATTTGATGATCTTCTTGAGTTTTATATACAGTGTCCCTTTTGAGTTCTTCATTCTTTCCATATCAAAGCAACTGGAACTTATCACAACTTCATGTTGTTCACCACTGCCCACTGCCAAACTCTGCTTATCTCTTTCTGCAGTTTTTCAGTGTCTCACATTTAGTGTTTACTACAAATTCCATAGTTACAGTAGGCAGCAGGTTTGCTGGCAGCTTTTAAGGCTGGATGGCCGTGTGGACAGTGTTTTGGAAAGTCGCTTGACTGACCATTGGTTCGAGGCCCCGAAAAATACTTAGAATTGTTACAGGTGTTTATTATGCTAAATAGCCTAAACACGCGCACACACTCACACTATATATATCGCGAACAAGCGATACAAAATGCAAAGCAACCACTGGGGGAGTCGAATGATAGCTCTAGGCCTTTTATGTTGCAATCAACACATCAGGAGCTTGCAATGTTGCAGAAATGAGTAAGAGATTTTAGCAGAGAAAGCGTCCCTTGAACAAATATGCAGAGATTTCTTACTCATTTCTGCAACATTACAAGCTCTTGATGTGCTGATTGCAACACGAAAGTCCAGCGTCTTCTTGAATACAGCGAAGGGCCTATTGGTAATTCCTCTTATATATGCTGGGAGGCAGTTGAACAGTCTTGGGCCTCTTATCGTGCTAGTGGCATCCCT
>NC_091348.1:6544887-6554887 GCF_038502225.1 Cherax quadricarinatus
GAATAGAGAAATTCCAAGCGCTTTCGTGACTACTCACATTATCAAGGAACTATGAAAGTGAAGCATCCAAGGAAGCTATATAAGGGGTCGGCCAGCACCTCACTATCAGATCCCACAACGGTTAAACACGTGACGCGCGGCGAGCCAACTTGGATAGGTCCTTTGCAAAACTCACCCCCAAGCTATTTATTTGTCCAGTGTATTATTAAATTCTTCCCAAATTCTATTAATTATAAATGGATCTAATTTATATAAACCAAAGGAAATATTCATATTATTGTCAAAACTGCTTTTTATGAAACAAGATTCAATTATATTCCTGTCGACCATGGACTTGCTTGATACTACTTTCTCAACTTTTTGAAAATCAATTGGATGGTTAAAATCTCTTACATGAATAAATAGAGCATTGGAATCTTGTCCGGTTCTAATGCTATATTTATGTTGTTTTAATCTTAGTTCGAGATTTTTTTACCAGTTTGACCGTAATAAACTTTATCGCAAATTTTACAAGGAATCTTATAGACACATCCATCAGCATTTTGGGGGGAATTCTTAATCAAATGTTTTTTTACTGTATCAAGATTTTTGAATACAACTTTAATATTAAAAGTCTTAAGAAGAGAAGGCATATCAACCAAGTTTTCATGGTAAGGGAGAACCAACATATTTTTAGTTGAATAAGGCTGGTTGCCCTTTTTTGGATTATAAAAAGTGTTCCTAGCAACTTTAAAAGATTTATCAATTACATTTCTTGGGTATTTTAAATCATTACCTATTTCATAAATTTTGGATATTTCCTCATCTATGAACTCAGGACTACAAATTCGTAAAGCTCTCAAAAACATTGATGAGAAAACAGACAGTTTGACTCTATCTTGATGCGAGGAATAATAGTGGACATAGGAACAGTTATTTGTAGGTTTTCTGTAAATTTTAAATTTGAATTCATTATTACCCTTAATAATTAAAACATCTAGAAAAGGCAATGAGTTATTTTCTTCAAACTCAACAGTAAAGTTTATAGAATGGGCTAAGCTATTTAATTTTCCAAGAAAATGGTGTATATCTACATTTTTGGGCATAAGACAAAATATCATCAACATATCTGAACCATTTAGCTCTATTAGGGAGGATTGTGTCAAGCAACCTTGTTTCAAAAATTTCCATGTATAGGTTACTAAGAACAGGTGAAAGAGGATTTCCCATTGCCATACCAAACTTCTGAGTGTAAAACTTATCATTAAATACAAATTTTGCATCAACAATGCAAAGTTTAATAAGTTTAATGATAGTAGGAACTGGCAATGGTAAATCATAGTTAACGAGTTCTTCAGATAAGAAACTTAATAAATCATCAACAGGAACTTTCGTAAACAAGGAAGTAACATCAAAACTAACCATGTTAAAATCATTTAAGTCAGTCAAGGAGCTTAATTTATCAACCAAGTCTATGTTGTTTTTAACATTAAAGTTAGAAATTTTTGAGCCCTATTGTTGGCAAAATTTCTAACTTTAATGTTAAAAACAACATAGACTTGGTTGATAAATTAAGCTCATTGACTGACTTAAATGATTTTAACATGGTTAGTTTTGATGTTACTTCCTTGTTTACGAAAGTTCCTGTTGATGATTTATTAAGTTTCTTATCTGAAGAACTCGTTAACTATGATTTACCATTGCCAGTTCCTACTATCATTAAACTTATTAAACTTTGCATTGTTGATGCAAAATTTGTATTTAATGATAAGTTTTACACTCAGAAGTTTGGTATGGCAATGGGAAATCCTCTTTCACCTGTTCTTAGTAACCTATACATGGAATTTTTTGAAACAAGGTTGCTTAACACAATCCTCCCTAATAGAGCTAAATGGTTCAGATATGTTGATGATATTTTGTGTCTTATGCCTAAAAATGTAGATATACACCATTTTCTTGGAAAATTAAATAGCTTAGCCCATTCTATAAACTTTACTGTTGAGTTTGAAGAAAATAACTCATTGCCTTTTCTAGATGTTTTAATTATTAAGGGTAATAATGAATTCAAATTTAAAATTTACAGAAAACCTACAAATAACTGTTCCTATGTCCACTATTATTCCTCGCATCAAGATAGAGTCAAACTGTCTGTTTTCTCATCAATGTTTTTGAGAGCTTTACGAATTTGTAGTCCTGAGTTCATAGATGAGGAAATATCCAAAATTTATGAAATAGGTAATGATTTAAAATACCCAAGAAATGTAATTGATAAATCTTTTAAAGTTGCTAGGAACACTTTTTATAATCCAAAAAAGGGCAACCAGCCTTATTCAACTAAAAATATGTTGGTTCTCCCTTACCATGAAAACTTGGTTGATATGCCTTCTCTTCTTAAGACTTTTAATATTAAAGTTGTATTCAAAAATCTTGATACAGTAAAAAAACTTTTGATTAAGAATTCCCCCCAAAATGCTGATGGATGTGTCTATAAGATTCCTTGTAAAATTTGCGATAAAGTTTATTACGGTCAAACTGGTAAAAATCTCGAACTAAGATTAAAACAACATAAATATAGCATTAGAACTGGACAAGATTCCAATGCTCTATTTATTCATGTAAGAGATTTTAACCATCCAATTGATTTTCAAAAAGTTGAGAAAGTAGTATCAAGCAAGTCCATGGTCGACAGGAATATAATTGAATCTTGTTTCATAAAAAGCAGTTTTGACAATAATATGAATATTTCCTTTGGTTTATATAAATTAGATCCATTTATAATTAATAGAATTTGGGAAGAATTTAATAATACACTGGACAAATAAATAGCTTGGGGGTGAGTTTTGCAAAGGACCTATCCAAGTTGGCTCGCCGCGCGTCACGTGTTTAACCGTTGTGGGATCTGATAGTGAGGTGCTGGCCGACCCCTTATATAGCTTCCTTGGATGCTTCACTTTCATAGTTCCTTGATAATGTGAGTAGTTAAGAAAGCGCTTGGAATTTCTCTATTCTTTCAGAGTGGTTGTTTTGCATATATATATATATATATATATATATATATATATATATATATATATATATATATATATATATATATATATATATATATATATACATAGATGGGGTCCACCTGTGGTGTAAACTGTGGGACCCATAGCCTCGGAGAAGTGGATAAAAAGGCTTCAAGGAAGAATATTTGGATTTCTTACTGAAGCCATTCTCTTGGTGTGAGGAATCAGACCTGTCGGTCTCCTTCCTCAGACCGAACCTAATTACCCCCCAATCCCCCCTCCCTATCCTATCCTCCCCTTTTTCCTTTCCTCCTCCTCCTCCCCGCCCCTCCCTTTTGCCCTTCCTCTTTTTGGCCTTTGGGATTTCTCCCACAGGCGCGCTAGTTCCTAGGTAGGGGAAAGGATATCGGGGTCCATCCCATTCCGTTGAGTTTCTTTTCGGTGGCGTAGTTTGCTGTGGAATCTGGATCGCCTGGAGATGTCCCGATCCCTCTCCGGTATCCCGAAGTAGCTTTGGGTGTCTTTTGGGCGACGGGTGTATCTCTGGAAGCCACCTTTTGGATTCCGGTGGTGGTGGCCAAAGGAGGTATGCTTTGTGGCGGATATCCGGCCGCCCTCTCTTTTGTCCACCGAGGTAGCTCGGCAGATGTGAGGTTGCTATCCCGGATTGCTGGTTTACTGGCATGAAGGGTAGGGTATGGCACGGGTTCCATGCTGCATCTGCGCTACTAGAGATGCTGAGGTCCTCTTGGGCGCGGAGGGAGATTTCCGGCCCTTTCATTCCTCCTTGGAACTATTCCTCCCTGATCCCCCCTTTTTTTTATTCTTTTTTTATTTTTATTTTTATTTTATTTTCTTCTTTCTTTTTTTTTCTTAAAAACAAAAAAGCAAAGGAGTAACCTAACCATGGAGAACCCAATCCATGAACCCACTACCCCCGGGCCCCTTCTTGATACCGCACCCTATTCTGACCCTGCCTTGTTTTTAGACCAGTCTTCGGACACTCCTGATGCCCCTGTACTTCTTGCTGGTGCTGTTTCCTCACCCACTTCAGGTACCGGGGCTTCGACTGACTCCTTCGATCTGTCTGACCTCCGCTCTCCTTTGACTATGCTTCCGGCCTCTCCCTCTACGGTACGGCAATTTTCGAATCGCCAGCCCATTTCACACCAGACCAACTCCGGTCCTACTCCTAAACACCAACGTCAATCTCCTGATGATGCTCCTTCGTTACCTTCCCATTCTACTCGGAAAAGACCGACACGTCATGCACTCCCTCTCCACGCTCAGTTTTGGACCACACAATGGACTAAATTCTTTACTTTAAGACCGACTTCTTCTTCTGCCTATCTTTCTGACCATAGTATTGGCAAAGCGCTCCTGCGTCATGTTGGTAGATATTTCATTTTATGGTCTCAAGAGTGGTACGCGCATCGTCACTGTCCGGAATGCTACCCAAGCTCATGATCTTTCTCTCCTTTCGAATATCGATACTACTCCTATCACTATTGAAAAACATCTTTCTCTCAATTCTTGTAGTGGTACTGTCATTCTGCCCCATACCATAGTCCAACAGAATTTCCAGTCATGTGGCAATGACATTCTTGAACAGCTGGAACTCCAGGATCTCCCAATCCTCAAAGTAGACACTTATGTCCTTCCTGCCCATGGGCGGAGACATTACCCTTGCAATGTGGCTCGTTTAACTTTTGACAGCCGAGAACTCCCGTCCTCTGTATATGTGATCCCTACACCGCAACAGTGTAGAAATTGCTGGCGTTTTGGTCACCCAGTGAAATATTGCAGATCTATGGCCGAATGCCCAGTCTGTGGTGCCGACGACCATTCTAATACATCTTGCAGTCAACCTCCATCTTGCCTTAATTGTAATGAAGCTCACCCTTTGTACTCCCGCCGTTGCTAGGTCTACTTAAATGAACGTGAAATCCATTGCCTCAAAGAGGCAGAAGGTCTCCCTTATGCTATGGCAGTTACTCATCTCCGCCTCCAAGGGAGACTACCCCGTGTTTCTCATTCTCGTGTTTCAAAACATCCCCCCACTTCTGGGGTCCCATCTTCTGCAGCCTCCTCTGTTGTTACCCCTCCCATAGCCACTCTGGCATCTAATCCTTTTGCTGTCCTTGGCTCTGACGCCCCGACTACAACTCAGTCTGTTCTCACATCTTCGCGTCCTTCCTCACAAGCCCCAGTATCGACAAGACCTCATATGACACCTAATACCAATCGCCCCTCTACTTCTCAGAAGTCCAAAAAATCCACATTGCTCAAATCTTCTTTGCCCCTTCCTTCCCTTCTTCCACCTCCACACTTTACCTCTCCAGTCTCTGTGCCTAGTTTTTCCCCTCTCTCTGGCTCTATTACAAGTGTGGAGATTCACCCTCCTCCTCGTACTATGCCTTCCACCCCTGTCCCCTCCCAAGTTTCTCCCTCTTCTGCCACCTCCCAGGTTTCTGCCTCTTCTGTCCCCCCCCACACTTCATCTCCAGTCCCTTACACTCTATCGTCCCTCTCTACTTTGGTACAGTCCATTACTGTCCCAATCTTTACTCACCCTCCAACTTCTACCTCCAATATGGTCTCCCATACATCTTTGAATTCAGAAACACTTAAAGACATTTCAGAATATATTGCAGAGACTAAACCTTCAATGGACACTGATTCACTTCCTGTTCCTTCTCTTCCCTCTCCTCCATCTTCACAACCCCATTCTTCGCAACGCTCCGTTCCTTCGCTGCTTGAACATCTTCCAATGCCACCACACGTTGACTTTTCTAACCCCTCTAGTCCGTAGGTGCCTTTCCCTACGGATTCCTGGTATTTTCTTGATCGCCAATCATGGCCTATTTACAGTGGAATATCCGCAGCCTCTGGAGTAATTGGGGTGAGCTTCAGATGTTGCTTTCCAGGCTTTACTCTGTTGGTGCTTGCTTACAAGAACAAAAATTACACTCAGCTGTTTTCCAACCTATCTCAGGCTATAATTTATTGTATTCTTCGGATCCTTTCTCAGATGGGACCTTTAATGAAAGTGCCCTTCTTCTATGCAATGATATTCCGTTCTGTCAACTATTTGTCCATACCTCGCTGCATTACACTGCCGCCCGTATCCACTTGAATAAGTGGTTTACAATATGTTCTTTATATCTCTCTCCTTCTCGAGCATTTTCTATCCCAGACTTTGCCTTTCTTGTTTCATCCTTACCACCACCACTTCTGTTACTTGGTGATTTTAACGCCCACCATTTCCTCTGGGGGGGTCTCATTGTGACTCACGTGGCATCCAGTTGGAGGCTTTTCTCGCCTCTCACCCCCTCCATGTTTTAAATACGGGTACTCCCACCCATTTTGATCCTTGTACTCATACTCTCTCTTGCATCAATCTATCAGTCTGCTCTTCCTCCACTGCACTAGACTTCACCTGGTCTGTTCTACCGGACTTACATGACAGCGATCATTTTCCAATCATTCTTACTTCTCCTTCATATTCACCACCTTTCCGTAGCCCTCGCTGGCAATTTGATCGGGCAAATTGGGACCTTTACTCGCAGCTCACTGCTTTTAGTGAGGTTCCTTCTTCATCCTCCATTGATGAGCTCCTACACCTCTTCTCGACGTCAGTTTATACCGCAGCTTCTCAATCTATACCCCAAACCTCAGGCAAGCATTCTCAGAAGTGCGTGCCTTGGTGGTCTCCTGCTTGTGCTCATGCAGTACGTTTGAAATGCGCTGCATGGGGCAAGTGCCGATACAATAGAACCAATGAGAGACTTCTTGATTTTAAGCAGAAGCGTGCGATCGCTCGCCGTGTCATCCGTTATGCTAAACGCACTTGCTGGCGAGACTATGTTTCCACCATCACCTCTGCTTCCTCTATGAGTGCAGTCTGGAAAAAAAGTGAGGAAATTGAGTGGTAAATGCTCTCCTGACCCGGCTCCTGTTCTACAGGTCGCCGGTATTGATGTAGCAAACCCTCTTGACGTTGCCATTGAAATTGGCACTCATCTGGTCTGTATTTCCCGGGGGCTCCATCTATGCCCCTCGTTTCTTTCCTCAAAGTCTGCCAGAGAGTTAGTTCCCTTGGAATTTTCTTCTCTCAGAGAAGAACAGTATAATGTGCCTTTTACACTTCAGGAACTGGAGGCAACACTCTCAGCTTGCCGATCATCGACAGCTGGACCTGACGACATTCATATTCGTGTGTTACAACATTTACATCAGTCAGCCCTTGTAGTCCTCTTACACCTCTTCAATCTTATTTGGGCACAAGGAGTTCTTCCCCAGCTGTGGAAATCTGCCATTGTTCTCCCTTACTGCAAGCCGGGTACTACAGGACATGATGCCTCCCACTATCGTCCCATCGCTCTTACTAGTGCAGTTTGCAAAGTGATGGGACGTCTGGTAAATCACCGTTTAATGTGGTATTTAGAGACACACAACAGTCTCTCTGCTAGTCAATATGGCCTTCGTAAGGGCCGTTCTACCATAGACCTCTTACTACGCTTGGATACATATGTTCGTAATGCCTTTGCAAATAATCACTCAGTTATTGCCATATTTTTTGACCTTGAGAAGGCATATGACACAACTTGGAGGTATAATATTTTGGCCCAAGCCCACTCCTTAGGCCTCCGAGGCAATCTACCATCCTTCCTTAAGAACTTTTTAACTGACAGACACTTCCGTGTTTGAGTCAATAATGTGCTTTCCCCGGACTTTGTCCAAGCTGAAGGTGTCCCTCAGGGATGTGTTCTGAGCACAACACTTTTTCTCCTTGCTATAAATGATTTGGCCTCTGTTCTTCCACCCAATATTTGGTCATCACTCTATGTTGATGACTTCGCTATTGCTTATGCAGGCGCTGACTGTCATCTCATTGCAGTTTCTCTCCAGCATGCGGTCGTCCGTGTTTCCACTTGGGCCACTACGCATGGGTTTAAATTTTCCAGTACCAAAACTCACCAAATTACTTTCACTAGACTCTCTGTCATCTCCGATCATCCTTTGTGTCTCTATGGCTCTCGTATCCCCGAACGTGATACAGTCAGGTTTCTAGGCCTTCTCTTTGACCGTAGGTTATCCTGAAAACCTCACATTACCTCTCTGAAGGCAACTTGTCACAGCCGGCTAAACTTCTTAAAACCCTTGCTCATCTTTCCTGGGGAGCTGATCGTCGAACTCTGCTTCGCCTACATTCAGCCCTCGTTTTATCGAAACTCGATTATGGTGACCAGATTTATTCAGCGGCCTCTCCTGCTACTCTCTCTAGCCTTAACCCCATCATCACCAAGGATTACGTTTATGCCTTGGTGTTTTTCGCTCTTCCCCTGTTGAGAGCCTCTATGCAGAAGCGAATGTTCCATCCTTGTCTGATCGCCGTGATGCCCATTGCCTTCGCTACTACGTTCGCTCTCACGATCTCCACAATCCTTCCATTTATAGAATGGTCACTGATATTAGTAGACATTCTTTATTTGTTCGCCGCCCCTGTTTGCTCTGTTCCTTTTCTCGTCGCCTACATTCGCTCTTGTCTTCCCTTCAGTTACCACCTTTATATGTTCATGTAGCATCTCACTTTTCCCTACCCCCCTGGGAAGTTCCAGCTGTTCGGGTCTGTTCTTTCTCACTCCCTTGCTCGAAAGCCCAACTGCCTACGGTGGCTTCCCGCTCTCTTTTTCTTGATCACTTCCACTCTCATTCTCATGCCATCGCTGTGTACACAGATGGCTCTAAGTCTTCAGACGGTGTTGGATTCTCAGCAGTGCTTCCGGACAGCGTCGTGCGAGGGCACTTACTATCTTCGGCTAGCATTTTTACTGCTGAATTGTATGCCATTCTTGCAGCACTTATTCGTATTGCATCTATGCCTGTGTCATCATTTGTGGTAGTCTCAGACTCCCTTAGTGCTCTACAGGCTGTTCGAAAATTTGATACATCTCACCCCCTAGTTCTCCATATCCAACTTTGGCTATGCCGTATCTCTAGCAAGCATAAAGATATTGTTTTTTGTTGGGTCCCTGGTCATGTCGACGTACAAGGCAATGAACAGGCAGACACTGCTGCGCGGTCAGCAGTACATGACCTACCAATTTCCTATAGAGATGTTCCATTTCTGGACTATTCTGCTGCAATAGCTACCCACCTTCACACCCGTTGGCAACAACGTTGGTCAACTCTGCTCGGTAACAAACTTCATTCTATTAAACCGAGCATAGGTTACTGGCCGTCTTCTTGTCATCAGTGCCGAGGTTGGGAGACCACTCTCTCCCGCCTTCGTATTGGCCACACTCGTCTTACTCATGGGTATCTCATGGAGAGGCACCCAGGTCCTCTCTGTGAGCAGTGTCAAGTTCCAGTATCGATTAGCCACATTCTGTTAGACTGCCCTCTCTATCAACGAGCACGCAGAATTTACCTCCTACGTCGTCTTCGTTCTACTACTCTCTCTTTACCTTCCCTTCTTGCTGATGGACCCTCCTTTAATCCTGACTCTCTCATTGACTTCTTGACAACGATTGATTTACTCCACAAACTCTGATGATGATACCTTTCACACTTCCCTCAGCCCTTTCTAGTTCAGTCTCTTGCTGCCCTTTACCCTTTCACCATCCACTGCCCCGCTGTTATCCGTAACCTATTACTCATCCATCTCCCTTTTGCCACCTGATGCCCTCGCTTCCTTCCTGCCCTGCAGCGCTGTATAGTCCTTGTGGCTTAGCGCTTCTTTTTGATTATAATAATAATAATAATACTGAAGCCATTTGAATATTCCGCTTCCCCTACAACCCCATCTTTTCATTTTTTTTAATAGGTATATTTTATTACATAATTTGGTACAAAAAATTTAAGAGATACATTGTTGATATAAAGATGGCATATACAGTACATGAGGTGTGAGAGATTCATGTCTACTACGTATCGTTACGTGTTTGTCACTGATTTTATATATGTATATATATATATATATATATATATATATATATATATATATATAT